>NC_056746.1:1368028375-1368040875 GCF_019279795.1 Protopterus annectens
ATTTGTTTTACATGTACTTTGCTCTTTCCTGACATTTTTGTACCTGTCCTTGGTTCTGTTAACTGTCTCCTTACATTTGTTTTACAGGTACTTTGCTCTTTCCTCACACTTTTTGTACCTGTCCTTGGTTCTGTTAACTGTCTCCTTACATTTGTTTTACAGGTACTTTGCTCTTTCCTCACACTTTTTGTACCTGTCCTTGGTTCTGTTAACTGTCTCCTTACATTTGTTTTACAGGTACTTTGCTCTTTCCTCACACTTTTTGTACCTGTCCTTGGTTCTGTTAACTGTCTCCTTACATTTGTTTTACAGGTACTCTGCTCTTTCCTCACACTTTTTTCCCTGTCCTTGGTTCTGTTAACTGTCTCCTTACATTTGTTTTACAGGTACTTTGCTCTTTCCTCACACTTTTTGTACCTGTCCTTGGTTCTGTTAACTGTCTCCTTACATTTGTTTTACAGGTACTTTGCTCTTTCCTCACACTTTTTGTACCTGTCCTTGGTTCTGTTAACTGTCTCCTTACATTTGTTTTACAGGTACTTTGCTCTTTCCTCACACTTTTGTACCTGTCCTTGGTTCTGTTAACTGTCTCCTTACATTTGTTTTACAGGTACTTTGCTCTTTCCTCACACTTTTTGTACCTGTCCTTGGTTCTGTTAACTGTCTCCTTACATTTGTTTTACAGGTACTTTGCTCTTTCCTGACACTTTTTGTACCTGTCCTTGGTTCTGTTAACTGTCTCCTTACATTTGTTTTACAGGTACTTTGCTCTTTCCTGACACTTTTTTACCTGTCCTTGGTTCTGTTAACTGTCTCCTTACATTTGTTTTACAGGTACTTTGCTCTTTCCTGACACTTTTTGTACCTGTCCTTGGTTCTGTTAACTGTCTCCTTACATTTGTTTTACAGGTACTTTGCTCTTTCCTCACACTTTTTGTACCTGTCCTTGGTTCTGTTAACTGTCTCCTTACATTTGTTTTACAGGTACTTTGCTCTTTCCTCACACTTTTGTACCTGTCCTTGGTTCTGTTAACTGTCTCCTTACATTTGTTTTACAGGTACTTTGCTCTTTCCTCACACTTTTTGTACCTGTCCTTGGTTCTGTTAACTGTCTCCTTACATTTGTTTTACAGGTACTCTGCTCTTTCCTCACACTTTTTGTACCTGTCCTTGGTTCTGTTAACTGTCTCCTTACATTTGTTTTACAGGTACTTTGCTCTTTCCTGACACTTTTTGTACCTGTCCTTGGTTCTGTTAACTGTCTCCTTACATTTGTTTTATAGGTACTTTGCTCTTTCCTCACACTTTTTGTACCTGTCCTTGGTTCTGTTAACTGTCTCCTTACATTTGTTTTACAAGTACTTTGTTCTTTCCTCACACTTTTTGTACCTGTCCTTGGTTCTGTTAACTGTCTCCTTACATTTGTTTTACAGGTACTTTGCTCTTTCCTCACACTTTTTGTACCCGTCCTTGGTTCTGTTAACTGTCTCCTTACATTTGTTTTATAGGTACTCTGCTCTTTACTGACACTTTTTGTACCTGTCCTTGGTTCTATTAACTGTCTCCTTACATTTGTTTTACAGGTACTTTGCTCTTTCCTCACACTTCTTGTACCTGTCCTTGGTTCTGTTAACTGTCTCCTTACATTTGTTTTACAGGTACTCTGCTCTTTCCTGACACTTTTTGTACCTGTCCTTGGTTCTGTTAACTGTCTCCTTACATTTGTTTTACAGTCACTTTGCTCTTTCCTCACACTTTTTGTACCTGTCCTTGGTTCTGTTAACTGTCTCCTTACATTTGTTTTACAGGTACTTTGCTCTTTCCTCACACTTTTTGTACCTGTCCTTGGTTCTGTTAACTGTCTCCTTACATTTGTTTTACAGGTACTTTGCTCTTTCCTCACACTTTTTGTACCTGTCCTTGGTTCTGTTAACTGTCTCCTTACATTTGTTTTACAGGTACTCTGCTCTTTCCTCACACTTTTTGTACCTGTCCTTGGTTCTGTTAACTGTCTCCTTACATTTGTTTTACAGGTACTCTCCTCTTTCCTCACACGTTTTTTCCATGTCCTTGGTTCTGTTAACTGTCTCCTTACATTTGTTTTACAGGTACTCTGCTCTTTCCTGACACTTTTTGTACCTGTCCTTGGTTCTGTTAACTGTCTCCTTACATTTGTTTTACAGGTACTCTGCTCTTTCCTCACACTTTTTGTACCTGTCCTTGGTTCTCTTAACTGTCTCCTTACATTTGTTTTACAGGTACTCTGCTCTTTCCTCACACTTTTTGTACCTGTCCTTGGTTCTGTTAACTGTCTCCTTACATTTGTTTTACAGGTACTCTCCTCTTTCCTCACACGTTTTTTCCATGTCCTTGGTTCTGTTAACTGTCTCCTTACATTTGTTTTACAGGTACTCTGCTCTTTCCTCACACTTTTTGTACCTGTCCTTGGTTCTGTTAACTGTCTCCTTACATTTGTTTTACAGGTACTCTGCTCTTTCCTCACACTTTTTGTACCTGTCCTTGGTTCTGTTAACTGTGTCTCCATTGTTTTCTAAATAGTATTATTTTCCACTGTTGATGTTCAATGCTAACCATTTTTCTGTGCTTAATCATTAGTTTATTCTACTGGCCTTCCCACAATGATGGGCACATGAATATCATGCTTCCATTTCCCTTTTGTTCTCCCACATTTACATTGTTACTACCTTTTGTTCTCTCATATGTACATTGTTACTACCTTTTGTTCTCTCACATGTACATTTTTGCTACCTTTTGTTTTCACACATGTACATTGTTACTAGCTTTTGTTCTCTCAAATGTACATTGTTACTACCTTTTGTTCTCTCACATGCACATTGTTACTACTTGTTGTTCTCTCACATGTACACTGTTGCTACCTTTTGTTCTCTCATATGTACATTGTTATGACCTTTTGTTCTCCTACATGTACATTGTTACTACCTTTAGTTCTCTCACATGCACATTGTTATTACCTTTTGTTCTCTCACATTTACGTAGTTTCTACCTTCTGTTATCCCACATGTACACTGTTACTACCTTTTATTCCCTCACATGTACATTGTTATGACTTTTTGTTCTCCCACATGTACATTGTTACTACCTTTTGTTCTCCCTCATGTACATTGTTACTACCTTTTGTTCTCTCACATGCATATTGTTACTACCTTCTGTTCTCCCACATGTACACTGTTACTACCTTTTGTTCTCTCACATGTACATTGTTACTACCTTCTGTTCTCCCACATGTACACTGTTACTACCTTTTGTTCTCCCACATGTACATTGTTACTAACTTTTGTTCTCCCACATGTACATTTTTATGACCTTTTGTTCATACACATGTACATTGCTACTACCTTTTGTTCTCCCACATGTACATTGTTACTACCTTTTGTTCTCCCACATGTACATTTTTATGACCTTTTGTTCATACACATGTACATTGCTACTACCTTTTGTTCTCCCACATGTACATTGCTACTACCTTTTGTTCTCTCACATGTACATTGTTATGACCTTTTGTTCTCCCACATGTACATTGTTACTACCTTTTGTTCTCTCACATACACATTGCTACTACCTTTTGTTCTCTCACATGTACATTGTTACTACCTTTTGTTCTCCCATATGTATATTGTTATTATTCTGTATTCGTATACTTATGTCTCTTATTCTCATTGCCCACATGGTAATGGTCCATTCTGTGGTCTTTACTATCTAGATGCTTCTCTAACAATACGGCATCCAGAAATGAACACAGTTTTTTTTTTTTGAAGCGTCTTATGCCACACCCCTAAAAGGACATGCGATTACCATCCAAAGAATACACACTAGATGAAATTTCACCCCATCATTTTATTGTCTTGTATCACTGAACACAGTAGAAGCAAGCACAATGAAGTCTGGACTTGTGCAAGAGGGAAGGAAGAATGACACAAACCACTGGGAAGTATACAAATCTTTGGTCATGAAGTTGGAACTGTAAATTTTAATTGAAAGGGTCAAATACTTATTGTGAAGATGAACTGCTGCTTTTAGTGCTGTCATTCACTTTTTTATAATAAAGAAAACCTGATTTACCCTTTTTGCGGGTGCTGGAGTCTGTAGCTAAAGCAGGATTTGTGTTTTCTGTTTAGTTGTGTTGTAGACCATGAGCTTCTTTTAATATATGAATTACCCAGAACTCTGCCACAGTGTATTTATATTACCATATCTACTACTCTGTAATGGAATCACTACTGCTGTTTTTGTTCTGTTTGTGGTGTTAAGAGTCGGAGGGTGGAGGTCTTTTGATATAATGCTCATATGCCTGCTCAGAAATGTGGCAACATTTTTGTTGAACATTGTATGAATGTACAATGAGGAAAAGTAATAAGGACAAACAAATGAAAGTGCAGTTAATATTTCTATTTCACGGGCAGTTAGTAACATAATCTTTATATGAAGTGGGTCTGCTTTGTGGTAATACATCCATATGAATTATATACATTTAGTTGGTTTGCTTTACAGATTAGCACTGGAAAAAATAGTCACAATTTCTCATCTTGTAGTGGTTGCATTGACCTGTTTCATTTCAGCCTATGAACTTGCTGGAGGATGCTGAGTTTTGTATTATTTTGTAGTCAAATGTAATTAATTGGAAGGGGAACATTTACTTTATTTCCAAAGCCAGTAAAAAAAACAAACAATTCATTTGAAGAAATAGTGTAGAGTTCAAAGAAAGAGAGAAGAAACTCCGAGAAGCTCTAGTATTAAAGTCTCAGTGTGGCAAACTATGTGGCATAGTTAGCAATGTGATTGCAGCACAACTGCAAAGGTTGAGTCAGGATTAAGGCTAACCATAGCCAAAGAGTAGAGTCTGCAGAGTAACAGAATGCAGCATCAGATGGGGACTTTTTAACTGTGTGACAGAGCACAGCTGACAAGGAGGAACTGACTCAGCAGTTTTACAGACTGCAGAGAAGGAGCAGGAGTTGAGTCAGCAGTGTGACAGGAGGCAGCATCAGAGAGACACTCAGACAACAGTGAGATAGACCACAGCTGAAGAGGAGAGTCTGACTCAGCAGTGTGTCATATCATACTGGGGAAGCATATCAGCTGAGACAGTCATGTGACAGAGCTGGCGAGGAGAGTCTGACTCAACAGTATGTCAGATCATACTGGGGAAGCACATCAGCTGAGACAGTCATGTGACAGAGCTGAAGAGGAGAGCCTGACTCAGCAGTGTGTCAGATCATACTGGGGAAGCACATCAGCTGAGACAGTCATGACAGAGCTGAAGAGGAGAATCTGACTCAGCAGTCTGTCAGATCATACTGGGGAAGCATATCAGCTGAGACAGTCATGTGACAGAGCTGAAGAGAGCACTCTGACTCAGCAGTGTGTCAGATCATACTGGGGAAGCACATCAGCTGAGACAGTCATGTGACAGAGCTGAAAAGGAGATTCTGACTCAGCAGTCTGTCAGATCATACTGGGGAAGCACATCAGCTGAGACAGTCATGTGACAGAGCTGAAGAAGAGAGTCTGACTTAGTGCGTCAGATCATACTGAGGAAGCACATCAGCTGAGAGTCATGTGACAGAGCTGAAGAGGAGAGTCTGATTCAGCAGTGTGTTAGATCATACTGGTGAAGCACATCAGTTGAGACAGTCATGTGATAGAGCACAACTGATGATCTATAAGACAACTGATTACACAACCATGCGGTAAAGAATGGGGTTTCCATTTGCTGCTGTGAGGGGAGTAAATTACTCCAGTCTGATGTGGATCAGTTTTCAGATTAAAGAGACTTTACAGAAGCCGTTGAGTGGAAGTTAATGAGGTAACATGAAATATGAGGAGAACTCAGCTGAGGTAATGTAAATGCAGTGCTCGGATGAGTTAAAAGATCAGGTCATGCAGTCAGTGCTCAGTTTGTTGATGAGGTGAAGTATGGAAAAGATCCAGAATGATATTAAAAAATGAGTTATTAAAGAGGGAACTGCAGTAAAGAACAAGAAAAATCACAAATGAGTTTGGGGGGGGGTAACAAAGTATGGGATCAGTGAAGCTGGTGGTGGGCTTAATAAGCTTGGAATCCATGACACTAGTGGAGATAACTTGAACAATTAAATTACATTTGCATCACAATTTCAAGTGATGTGATACAACATATACCACTGTTAATATATATTTGCTGAATGAAACTTGCAATTGCACTTTTTTGCTTAGTTGTGTGTTACTGTGGCTACTCACTACACTGTATTGCTCTTTGGTACTTTAATGACTTTGCAACACACAGCAGCACACATGGAAACAATCACCCCTAGTTAATGTTTTTCTCAGTAAATTATTTTAAAAATAAGCAAATTTAACCAGACATATTCTTAAACGTACAAAACATTTAATGGGTGACATAACTGTTTCCGCATACTGTCTTCAGCAACCAACACTACTCAGATATTCTTTTTATTTTAGCCATCGGTGAGATAAACACCACGGTAAACAAGTCTACAATTCAGCATGCATGGGAATATATGCTTAGCATAGTGTTTTTGATAATTGTAGTCATTTAAAGAGAAATTTATGTTGCGGCAATCTGAAAGTTTTATAGCTGTTATTAAACATAAGTACATGAGGAAGTAAAGTGCTGTATAAAGACAGTTTTGGATATATTGTGCCTCACTCTGCAATCATCAAGCACAAAAATAGGCAGATATGCTTAAAAAGTCATCTTCCACTTAATCATTTCATTTACAAGGGTTTCTGTTCATTGTTCTGACATTTCTTACTGGAAAGGGACTTTAACGAAATGAGAACAGAGCCAAGCAGCTGAAAAGACAGAAGTATTGCCTTACAATTATCAGCTAAGTGCTTAATCATATAAAAAGCTAAACAGCTGAATAAATTTCAAGGTGGTGGTCTGCAAATGTCATTCCGCTGTCTCATTAAACAAGTAACTGCACTCTTACAAATTCTTTTATATGTTCATTATTTCATTTTAAGAGTTTACTAGAAACATTTTTTTTACTTTTATTTATCTTTTTGCAGGTTTACAGCACATCTTGCAAAATCTAACAATGAGATGTGCCCGACTGTCTTTGTCTCTCTCAGCAGTAATATTCATCACAACCCCCATGATAACATACTTATGACATCAGCATGCAATGATCTCATCCATCTTAGAAGATTCTTTGAACGGATCATTGCAAAACAATGTCAGCATTCAGAATGTTAACCAAGGAATACAACGAGAAAACCTTAGTATTTTCACATAATTACTATGCACTTAGTTTTATAGGGGGAGGATTTGTCTCACCTTACCTTTTGCCTTCATTCTAATCATCACATTGTTATATTTTTATTCAGGATGCACATTTTAAAAGCATTTTATGATAGCAACATTGCTATAGTATTGTATTAAGAAAGAGGAAGCCTTCCACAACACTGATTGTCTCTGCACTTTCATTCTATCTATCACTAACTAGTGTCAGTAAACCGTATATTAGAGATTAATAATAAAGATATCCTTTCAGAATCTCAAATCCTGCCTCTGGATCCAGTTCGCGCCAAGGTCTTTGTGAGGATTCTTGTTCTCCTGTGGGCAACTCCTTGACGGTTACAAGGATGAACATTGAAACAAGATATTATGGATTTCTCTATCTTTTTTCAAATTGTATGTAAGCATACATACTGGTCGGTATCAAAGTATTACATTTGAAATTTCTTTACAGCATGGTGGTTATATAATTCCTGCACAGTCTGTACTGAAAAGTCATCACACTATCACTATTTACTGTACATATGAAATGTGCCTTAAAAGTAAATATGTTTCCTGCGACAGAAGCAAGGAAGGTTAATAAGCTATTGGGAGAGACTTCACTAACGATGCCAGCAGAAAATAAGAATTTATTAAGCCGTTGTATAGGCATAGACAGCCTCTAACACCATATTGAACATTACATGTAATTGCAGAGCTTTCACCATTTTAAGCCAGAATTTGGATTCATTAACTTGTTTGTTTATTTATTTATTTATTTATTTGTTTGTTTGTTTGTTTGTTTGTTTGCTTGTTTGTTTGTTTGTTTTTGCATTTCGTTTGTATTGACTGTAACAGAGCACTGATCCAAGTGGAGCTTTCTCAGCCTTGGCCTAGGAACCCTTTCTTGTTAAGTGACTTGTTGAGAGCCACATCTAGACAGAGAGAATCCAGCCATCAACCACAGGAGGCAGCTTGTTAGTAGACCCTATGTTAGTAGCCCTTATATAGTTAGTAGCCCCTAGCCTTAATCTTAAAGGATGTTCACAACATGTCAACAAGATGGTACGCAATGCTTGCTAGAGGGTGTATAAGTTGCAGTAATTCGTTGAATGCTGGGTGGTACCAGGCATCCCAGAACTAAACAAAAGGGCTATAAGGCCAACTGCCATATGTTGATGGTCTCATGGTCTCTACTATTCTCACCTTGAAGAATATTATTTTAGGAAGAAAATGGACTTATTCTTGAAGTAAGTATCAGATTTTTCTAATAAGCATTATGTATGAGTTCTGCCTTTACCACAATGTTGAATATTGTGCTGCATAACACTGAATGTTCTCTTTCATTCAAAAATGTAGTTTGTTGTAAAAAAATTTTTTTCTTATTGTTACACAAAAAAGTAGTTAAGAATGAAAGCAGAGACTCTTTGTTTTGTTACACAAGTCACATCATGTCCTCTCTTCAGTTTTTTGCCCAAGCCCACACTTGACCATCAAGTCTACTCCAAGGTTCCATTATTACCCACATAGATGTGTGTACACACACACACACACACACACACACACACACACACACACACACACACACACTTGAAATTCATATTGTTGAGATGATGTGATCACGTTTCTGAAAACTCGAGCTTCAAAAAACAACAAAAATCTAGCTTTTTTCTACATTCTTGTGGGGGTGGGCAAGACCCCTGCACCCCCTGCATATTATATATACCACCTCTGAGATCACAGTACAGTTGGGAAAAGGGTAAATTCCCTGAGCTGACCTTTACCACAATCTCCATTCAACAGCTTTGAGTTTTTGAAAACTCGATCATGTCTTCTCAACAATGTTAGTGATGCCACTAAGACTGAAAGTATGATCGCTATCAGTGTCACATGACTAAACTTTCACACAGCCATACCTGTCAACTTTTGCCTTATATTTTTGATCTGTTCTTCATAAAATGTGTGGATTTATGGCAAATCATTGAGGACTGATGTCACTAAATGATTTACATACATCAGATTTTCAGATGTCATATCCTTTACAAAATGCACGCTAATGAAAAACCTATTACCAAATGTTTAAGTTCATAAGAGTAATATTTAAAATTAGTCCATGATTTTGGGCCTATGTTTCCCAATTATGTTTAGCTTTGTCCAGATTTCTTGTGTTTAGTGGATTCTCAGAGTATCGTATGTATCTAATAAGTAACCAATGTTGCTTTTTGCCAGAGGTTTTAAAACAATAATAATAAATATTTGAAGCTTGTTCAGTAACAAATCCTTTGCCTTCCCTAAGTTGTTGCAATGGTGGGGCCAGACAAGTTTTTATATTACTTATGAATCATGAAAAAATAATATGAGACATTGTTGTGATATTCAAGTAAACATCCATTAAATAACAAAACACCAAATAATGTAATGTTTATTAAGAAAAGCATCTGGATATTTATGGTAGACCATTTGACAAATTCTGTTGTGATAAACAAAACACGTGCAACACATATCTCACAAAGCCAGTGTGCCAAACAGTCACAGCCCTTAAGATTAAACAACACACCTGATACACTTGTAATAGGTGACTCTATCGTCAGGCACACTGACGTCCCGCTCACCAGGCTGAACAAGGAGAGGGTCACGGTGAGCAGCCTGTCAGGCACTAGGATCTGCCACATAACACAAGCACTCAGGTCACTCCAAGGCAAGTACAAATATGACTCAGTCATTGTCCATGCTGGTGTGAATGACCTGAGACGTACCTCCCTGGACTACATGAAAAGAGACATAAAGGAGCTCTCTGAGCATGTAGCCCAGGCCGGTATGACCCTGACCTTGAGTAGCATCTTACCCTCACCAAGAATGATGCCACAATATGAAGACAAGATGATCAATTTCAACAATTGGCTTAAGTACTGGTGTCATTCAAAGGGGATCCAATGCCTGTCAGCTTGGGATGATATGCTCGACAAGCCACGATGCTACGCTAGGGACAGCTTGCACCTGTCACCCCTGGGCTTTCGGATATTGGCAAAGGCTCTTGCTACCCCCATAGTGCCTTTTTAGGCAAGGCTCAAAAGACAAACCCACCTCCATAGGTATCACAAGGGATAAGAAACTAAGAGTAATGCTACTCAATGCCAGAAGTCTAAACCTCAAGATGCACGCACTCGAAACTCTCCTTAGCATGGAGAACATCGATATCTGTGCAGTAACAGAAACCTGGTTCAGGGCTCCCGAGAGCACCCCAGCACTACCAGGTTATACCTCATACCATGCTTTTCGGCCCCAAAACTTGGACCGAACCACAAAAGGAGGGGGAGTATCGATATTCATCAAAGATACCCACACCTCCAGGTTGGTGGCAAAGCACGAAGCATCAGAGACTATCCATGTGCAACTAACAGTGGGTAAAACTGCCTTCCAGTTTATAGCCTGCTACAGACCACCCTCCCAAACCCAGGAACCCCACTCGGTCTTCCTGAGAACACTGGAAAATATGAAGGTCTCTCCAAACACCATTATAATGGGCGACTTCAACTACCCAAACATAGACTGGGAGCATTACTCTAGCTCCAACACCCTAGCCCAAAGGTTCCTAGAATTTATAAACTCAAATGCTATGGAACAACTTGTTACCACTCCCACAAGAGGGGAAAACATACTGGACCTGATCATCACCAACATGGGGACTCTATGCTCCAGACCAGAAGTGTATCCCTCACTGGTAAGATCAGACCATAAACTAATCTCACTGGATATTCACATCCTGACCCCACCCCCTGCCCAGAAAACCACAGTGAAAAACTTAAAGCAAATTTTACACTCCTCAAAACTGAGGTGGAATCCTTCAAAGCCCCCGGGCCTGTGGAAAATACAGCCCAGACCTCAGAATCCTTTATAAACGCATTCTATGAACACCTTCAGGAATGCATGGATCATGCGATCCCAAATAAAACCAAGACCCAATCCTCCAAAGGCAGATGTCCTGTCTGGTGGACCCCAGCCATAAACAAACTATACAATAGAAGGAGGAAGCTACTAAATGATAAAGCAAAATCCCAAAAAGGGAAGGCATCACTGATCAGTATTAGCAAAAACTACGGGCACACATAAAATTGTCTAAGGCCAGCTTCGAGAGAAAAATTGCACAGGACACTAAGGATAATCACAAGGCTTTCTTTAGTTATGTTAGGAACCTGGGTGGTAATTCCCAGATATGCTCAGAATTAGTCCAAAATGACAAAAAATACACCGAACCCACAGACATTGCCAACATCCTAGCTGACAGGTTCAGCGTGAACTTCTCCCCTCCCCACCAAAAGGGCAAATATCTATCCCAGCAGAGTGCTGCCCCCCTGACATCTCAGATGCTCAGGTAAGAGCCGCCCTCTCCAAAGCAAAAACACAGCATCAATGGGACCAGATGGTGTCCCGGGCTGCTTCCTACATGAACTCCAAGAAGAGCTAAACCCAAACATAAAACTACTGTTCAATCTCAGCCTTACTACAGGATATGTGCCCAAAGAGTAGCGTACAGCAACAGTGGTCCCTCTCCATAAAGGTGGTGCCTCAACGGATCCTGGAAACTATCGCCCCATAAGCCTGACTAGCTTGGTCTGCAAAGCTATGGAAAGGATCATCATGGACCTCATAAATAAAGATATTGGGGACCTACAAACACTGGATCCTACCCAGTTCGGCTTTGTTAAAGGCAGATCCTGCCTCTTAAACCTGGTTAATTTCTTTGAAACAGTCACCAAGGCCATTGACGAGGGGAAGGTGGTCCACACAGCCTACCTGGACCTCGCAAAAGCCTTCGATACAATACCCCACTCGGGCATTATAGATAAGCTCACCAGCTTAAATATAAACCCCTATGTCACTAGATGGATTGCAAACTGGCTCAAGGACAGAACCCACATGGTTAGAATTGCTGGAGCCATGTCAAACTCCAAACCAGTTACAAGTGATGTCCCACAAGGCTCAGTCCTGGGGCCTCTCTTGTTCGGTATATATTTCTCGGAGGTACAGGCCAACACAGAAGGACTGTGGCTGACCAAGTTCACAGATGACTGCAAACTGGGCGCCATAATCGACTCTCCAGCCGACACAAGCATCCTCCAAAAGGGCCTCATAGAAACAGACAACTGGTGCCAGAGCCATGGCCTCAAGCTAAATGCCAAAAAGTGTATAGTCATCCCCTTTGGTAAAAACAAAGTGCCCACAAATTACCACATAGGTG
>NC_056746.1:1368045875-1368098375 GCF_019279795.1 Protopterus annectens
AATATGTATCACAATCAGGGTAATGTATCAGTTAGTAGAATACAATTAGGGTAATATGTATCAGTTAGTAGAACACAATTAGGGTAATACGTACCAGTTAGTAGAATACAATTAGGGTAATATGTATCAGTTAGTAGAATACAATTAGGGTAATATGTATCAGTTAGTTGAATACAATTAGGATAATATGTATCAGTTAGTAGATTACAATTAGAATAATATGTATCAGTTAGTAGATTACAATTAGGATAATATGTATCAGTTAGTAGAATACAATTAGGGTAATATGTATCAGTTAGTTGAATACAATTAGGGTAACATGTATCAGTTAGTAGAATACAATTAGGGTAACATGTATCAGTTAGTAGAATACAATTATGGTAATATGTATGAGTTAGTAGAATACAATTAGGGTAATGTGTATCAGTTAGTTGAATACAATTAGGGTAATATGTATCAGTTAGTAGATTACAATTAGAATAATATGTATCAGTTAGTAGATTACAATTAGGATAATATGTATCAGTTAGTAGAATACAATTAGGGTAATATGTATCAGTTAGTTGAATACAATTAGGGTAATATGTATCAGTTAGTAGAATACAATTAGGGTAACATGTATCAGTTAGTAGAATACAATTAGGGTAACATGTATCAGTTAGTAGAATACAATTATGGTAATATACATCAGTTAGTAGATTATAATTAGGGTAACATGTATCAGTTAGTAGAGTACAATTAGGGTAATATGTATCAGTTAGTAGAATACAATTAGGGTAATATATATCAGTTAGTAAAATACAATTAGGGTAGTATGTATCAGTTAGTAGAATACAACACACTTGATAACTATAACAACTTCTGGTCCCAATTCATAAATGACTGTATATAATACCATGTGAAACAGGTGTGGTTAGAAGTTGAAAAATGATGTGCAAAACATTGATTATAGTGAGTCATAGTGAGTCCTAGTGAGCTATTGTGAGCTGTAGTGCTGGCAACCATTTGTCCAGGATTGAATGTCCATGTTTATCATGGGGCATCACTTGTGCAGTAATTGGAGCAGCTCGGATTATTGTTTGCTAGTTTCACTGTAGTACTGCTTAATAGGATGTGTAAGACAGTGCTTGGGGGTAACATGCTGAACACTAAGGTGCAAGATGGACACTACTTGTTGATTTTAAGGAAAAGGAACTGAACCTTTAACTTGCAAGGTTAAATCTCTGTCTTGGCTAGTGCAGTAAGTAGGAAAACATGTTTCAATATACAAACTTCCAGATTTGACAAACTTGGATCTCAAAAACTCATTTTGTTTTGATTACCAGTGTAGTTTTGTACTAATGGAATAACTGATTAATATATTGTGGGTTATTCAAGCTTTATATTAAACATGTCTACATTTCCTGGAAACTGAGTCTTTTTGCAGATGTTTGAGTCAGCAATAATTTTATAATCAAACAGAAAGCCATGAAATCATGCAGCATTTATCGTATTATTCATCTTCAAATATTATAATGCTTGAATATAAACAGTGAACAGACAAACCCAGCAGTGAAAGAATATTGCACTACAAACAGCCATGGGTCTCAAGTCTGGTATCTGGAACACTGTGCTAGCTTTGTTCTACTAGAGTCTAATAGGTGGTGGTATGCACACTATAACACAGACGTACTTCTCTTGCAACACTACTTACTTGTTATACTCTTGTTTTGTGGTAATTCTTGTCTCACTAACATATTTTGTGAAATATACACACACAAAACAATTATGCTCCTATGCACTTTAAGCAGAATTGCACAATGGATGCTCCATGGCTCCCACATTCTATCTTATTACTTTAATTTTTGAGTTATAACGTTTAACTAAGCAGAAAAGTATAAAATTGCAGGGTGTGAAGAAAGATAAGATGTTGGTTTGGTATGCAGTTTTAAGGAGGGCCTAGGGTCAGTCTATCATAAGATAGCTGAACACAAAGATCTGAAAAGCACAGACAACACTATTGGTGGGGGGGTGGACAAAATCATACAGAAGTTCATACAGACAGTGTTGCCTACAACCTCCTACATAATAAGACCAACTCTGAATTTAATGCACCACAAAGAAAATATATAAAAAAAACTTCCTAAAAATGTTGCTATCAATTTTGTTTATCATCTGAAATGTTCTTTCAGCACAATTAGCTAGCATCTGCTGACATATTACAACAATGTATCCTTCTTATGTGAGCAATTATAGCTTCCTGCTGTCCAAAAGAATAAAACAAAAAAGTATTAGTATTTTTCTGGATTGAAATGTTTGTCAGGAATTAACAATTTTATGAAACAATAGTTAATTTTAGGGTTTATGTGGGAAGTTGGCTTTCTTTGGTTATATTTGCAAATGCATCTGTTTTAAGTAGTTTACAAAACTTTGTCTTATTTATGTGGCAGGCAGTATAATTGGGGTCAGGGTGTCACTTTACCACAGTGGTTCTTCCACACTGCATACTCACAACTATGGCCAATTTAAAGTGTCCAGTCCACCTAATACATGTCTTTAAGGACCTTTATACAGTTATACTCCAAGATGTCGGTCTTGAGCGGGTCTGGCGGTTTTTACTTGATAAAGATTTTGATGGGCAAGGTATCAATTTGATTGAAACACTGTTGGAACTTGTTTTGGGGAATAATTTATTTTTATTTAATAAAGAATATTTTCTCCACAAGACAGGGGTTGCTACGGGCTCCCCTTGTGGGGGCAGTTTCGCCAATTCTGTTATGGCATATCGGGAATGGTACCATTTGTTCACGAGTCAGTTATTTAAGGACAATGTAGCTTGGTACACACGTTACCAGGACGACATGTTCTTTATTTGGAAAGGAGATTATAATTCAGTTGCCCAGTTCATGGATAAAATAAAAGAGTTTACCAGCTTCTTAGACTTTACATTCCAATTTGGTTCTGAAACTATTAACTTTTTAGATGCACTGTTATATAAGGATAGGATAAATACAAGATATTCAGCAAAAATGTATAGGAAATCCATGTATTCCAACTCTTTCCTGCATTTCAATAGTAACCACTCTTTCCATCAAAAAAGAGCAGTTATTAAAGGACAGTTAGTAAGAGCAAACAAAATGTTTTTTTCGGAAAGGGATTTTTCTGAAGAATGTTAGAAATTAAAAAGTATGTTTCTGAAGAGGGTATACCCAGAGGCTCTCATCGAACAACTAAGACTTGAAGTTACTAGGAAAAGAATATCAGGTCATCTTAGACTTATTTTGTGGAAAGGACATCGACACGATGAACATCCTGAAGGATTGCAACATCCTCCTTTAAATGACAGCTTAGTAGCAGGGGTTAGGCATGCTAACTATAATATTAGTTTTTTGAACCCATACACCATAGTTGCGAGTTGTTTACAGAACATTTTAGTTAGAAACTGGGCATTTATTATGGAAGACCATTCTATAATAAATATATTGGATAATAGGCCACTGATCACATACAAAAGGGGCCTTAATTTAAAGGCACTTTTGGAGGCTGCCTTTAGTTCACAGGCCAATTCCTGGGGATGTTTAAATGTGGGCATTGTCACTACTGTAGATACATCAAAGTTGGAAAATATTTTTTTATTAACAACATTGCTTACACTATTAAAAGTCGATTCAATTGAGATTCCCCTGGGGTTAGTATATCTCGCCTTATTCTGACAATGTAAGGGTTTTTACATCGGCAAAACTGAGCGTGCGTTTAAACAAAGGATTTATGAACATCAATACAATGTTGCCAAACAAAATTGTAATAATGCTTTGGCTAAACATGTAAATGAACATCATATACACATCTTTGAGTTTACTATCATTGAACAAGTTAATAGGAATATCAGGGGTGGCCCATGGAAATTGAAATTGGAAGAACAAGAGTTGTTGTGGCAACTGCGGACTAATGCTTACATTTTTTCCAGGACTTAATGAATTTTGTTCCATTAAGTGCCTACTAAAATTTAAGGCTTCAGAAAGGTGATAGGTCAAGCACAGGTGTTTTTTACTTGACAAGTATTTTTATATAAGTATACATATAAAAGATGCACACATATGTATAAGTATATATGTTTGCTAAGTGTTGAATAAGGTTTTAGAGTAAATGTTTTTGAGCTATTAGCCAATTACAGCTGCTTCCTATATTATCATATTATGATTTTTATAATTTTGAGTGTAACTTTAAATGTTGATTGATGCTATTTTTAACAACAAGCATGATTATTTAAAGGGAGGGATTTTTGGGAATGGTTTGTCTGATGAAGTACATTTCATTTGTTGTACGAAAGCTCTAACAAACAATAAACCTTGTGGGATATAGAGTACCATTTTGCCATCTTTTTGGATTTATGTCTTTGGAATGTGGTAGGAAACCCACATGAACACAGGGAGGACATACATACTCCACACAGAAGGCACACCAGCTGAGCACTGAACCAGGGAACCTCCTGCTTTGAGGCAACAACACTATCCACTGTGCCATTTTAGAAATCACAGCACTTATGTTATTTCATATTGACTGAAACCATCACAATACTGAGTATCAGTGGACAAAGTGTGTTCCTAGATCTCCTGTCTTACACTTCTTACCTTTTTCCCAAAGTATCTGTTCCCACAATATCATCATTCTTCAGTGCTTTAGAACCCCCCTTTTAAAAATCCCTGCTATGATCATCCAACATAATCTATCTTTTGTCCATCACGATCATCCAACAGAATCGTTTGTCTTTCGTCCATCACGATCATCCAACAGAATCGTTTGTCTTTCGTCCATCACGATCATCCAACAGAATCGTTTATCTTTTGTCCATGCTTGTGGAATCAGCTACAGCATCATTTTGCATCCTAATAGTCTGTCACTTACCTCTGACTATTGCTATGTTTCCACCACCAGATGTGAATATTCCCTAGCCCTCGACCTTGCTATTCCCAACAACAGTCATTCTTTATCCAGTGCTGCAATGTTCCATTCTGCTAGTCAGCCAAATGACCATAACCTGTAAGTCCTGTAATGCTCCATCCCTCTCTAACCCTCCTTTTTCCATTGAGGTTCTCTGTCTTCATTTTTCTCCAACAGTCTCCTACATCTTCTAATGTCCCACTTCCCTTGTTCTCAGATGTGCTCTATCTAACTGCTTGTCCTTCCAAAATCAGTCATCACATCTGTTTGCATCCTATTCCCTCCCCTTACCTTTCTGTGCCTGCTAATACTTACCTTTCTGTGCCTGCTAATACATACCTTTCTGTGCCTGCTAATACTTACCTTTCTGTGCTAATACTTACCTTTCTGTGTTAATACTTACCTTTCTGTGCCTGCTAATACTTACATTTCTGTGCCTGCTAATACTTATCTTTTGAACCCTGTAGAACTTATGCCAATAACCTTTGCGTAGGTTAGATAATTTTTTTACTACATCCACCAATTTACATCTCTCCACCTATATGTGCCATTTATCTTCTACCATTCCCTTTTCTTTAACTTCCTACCTACCATCTTATAGCACTTCGCCTTTACCACCTGTACCTCTCACATGTGGCTTCTTCCCCAGTTTTCTTCTTCTTTTTTTTTCATTATTCATGTTTCTCTCAGTTCTGCTAACTTTTCTTCACAGCACTATTTACCTTTTCCACTGAATGCCCATAACTTCTCTCACTGTAATAATAAAGGCTTTCTTTGACTGAGTACTGGAAAGCAGGATAATGAAGCATCCATTGGGCAAGTCACCTGACAGGAAATAAAACCAAGTAGATAAACGAATGAATAAGGCATAGTGATTCTAAGTCTGACTTCATCTGTTAGTACAGGATTTGAACTAGAATGCTAAGCTAATTTTGAAAAAAAAAAGTACTGAACAGCTGGCTTTTTTGAAGTATACTGTTGCTTTGTGATTTGTTTTTTTTTTTTTTTTTTGTTAAATGTATCCTATTTGTTAAATCGGTGCTGCTTGTTGCATTATTATTTATTGAACTCACAAAAAAAATTCATTCTTTTATATGGTGTCCCAGTGCATGAACTAAGGGTAACATCTCTTTGAACTATGATGAAAACTTGCCATTTCACACTACTAAAGAGCTGTGATTTACTCACACTGACGGTTTCAGTACATGCCCTAGGCAAGTGTATAGTTACATTCATGAAGGAACAGGGGGAGTCTTGCATCTTTTGTGATACTCTACTGATGTTAAACTGCTACTCAGATATTTAATCATCCTGTCATCCCTTAACATTGTTTTACAGTACTAAATTCATGCAGTTTTCTGTTTCAATGATCATCTTTATGGCAACACTGGGGGGGGGGGGGGGGTTACTGAATCATTCTTTGGGAAATAGAGGTACAGTTCCCAACACCTTTATAAGCTTTTATATGTATTTGTATATATGTATGTTCAAATGAATTAGTTCTACTGCTGGGACATTCTTTTGCAAGTACTGCAATTTTCAATACTGGCATAATTCTCACAGTTGAAAAACTTATGAGTTACTTTAACTTTTCAAGTTACCAATAAACATGTATTTCTAAAACCACTAACTCCCCCCCAAAAAAAAAATCTTTCAACATTGCTATACTTCCCAAAGTGTGTGTCTTAAAAACACCCCTCTTGTATGGATAACCTGTGTTATACAAAAACCGTTTAATCTCTGGGGTGGGAGGTTGGCCTAATGGTTAAGGTGTCTACCTTTCAGACACAAGGTACAGGGTTTGATTCTCACATGGGGTAATTGGCTAGGCTTAAAATGGCACAGAAGGGCAGTTAGCCTATGATCTGCCTAAATTCCTACTGCAAAAGTATACAGCCCTGCTCTTATTAAAACAAAATATTGTGTTGAGCAATTAGCATAAAGGCTTAAGGCTCCGACTCATTCACAAGCTTCTTCCTGTAGTCAAGGGTACATAGCTTGATTTTCTCCACATCTATTTGCCTGTGGTTTGTGTGACGATAGGAGGCACTGCCAGCCATGCCATGAGAAGTAAGGCAGTGGATGTGTAACATATACCAACACAGCTACCTGGAATTTTGTAAATTATTATATGTCATTTGTATACCAAAGTGATCTGTACATATACTTGTGCTGAAAATGTATTTGTGATGTTTGCTTGTGTTAAAATGTATCAACAGTGCACCCAGCTGCAAGGAAAAGAAAAGTACATGTATTATTGTAAATGAATTAAATGTATACGTTGTAACAGCATTTAGTGGGAGAGAAGAGGTTAATCCACCTGACTTTGGAAAACATATTCTTGAAATTAAATTACTTTATGGGTTAAGCCATAAAGAAGTCATCCCACATTGAATGGAGCCAGAAACACAATGTATGTGCAAGAAAATAGGTTGTAGATCCTGTAGGAAGAGTGGCATGATTGTATGGTTTTATGACTTCCAGCAGCTGCACCACATTTCAGCAAAGCTTTATCTGTATGCATGGCGACACATAGATGCTAAACCCTGGTAGCTTCTAGTGCTGGTGATTGCGTGGGAACCAGAAGTCAGATGACCAGATGTATGTGATGTTGTTCTGTACAGAAACAATGTTTTAATTGCAGAGGAGCCTGAAGTCTCAGCGGCATTCTGTATTCATCTTGGATCTGACAACACAGACCATTCACCCATTTTGCCTTGCTCTATTAAGTAAGTAAGAATAGTTATTCTTTTAGTCAATCAGGAATAGATAGTGAGACTAGCTAAATACTGTTTTCCTACAACTGTGTGAAACTTTACATTGATGTTATTTTTAATATTTGCTCTGACTCAGACTCTGGTGTTTACTGTATATAGATATTTAGTATTTTCATGTTCTTCTATTATTTATTATTACATATATTTTAACTTCTCATTGTGGCTGGTTCTTTTAGAAAAATATTTAATCTTTGAGGGTATTTGCATATATTTCTTTGGTGATAACTCTGGCCACTCCTGAAAGCCTTGCTGTTTGGTCAGCATTATAATTTGCATTAATGCTAATTTCACTTAGTATAACTGGGTACACTTGTAAGAGCCTTAGGTAGCTGGTTTTGTAGTGCCTGGTGACAGTGAAAACTACCTTATAGTCAGGGCAGAAGGGGGCATAGCTAGTAACTCTCTGCCAGTCTTTGCTAGGGGTGTGTGTGTGTGTGTGTGTGTGTGTGTGTGTGTGTGTGTGTGTGTGTGTGTGTGTGTATGTGTGTGTGTGTGTGTGCGTGTGCATGCATGCGTGCGTGTGCGTGTGTGTGTGCGTGTGTGTGTGCGTGTGTGTATGTGTGCGTGTGTGTGTGCATGTGTGTGTGTGTGTGTGTGCGTGTGTGTGCGTGTGTGTGTGTGTGTGTGTGTGTGTGTGTGTGTGTGTGTGTGTGTGTGTGTGTGTGTGTGTGTGTGTGTGTGTGTGTGTGTGTGTGTGTGTGTGTGCGTGCGTGTGCGTGCAAACCAAATCTTGGAGCAGGGACATGTCGCATTGGTTTCACAGAGAAAGTGGTGAAGAACTTGGGTTGGGTACTCAGGTGAGGACTTAACTTTACAGCTGTACCAGTACGAAGTCTTATTGGGGAACTGGAGGGAGACATATAGAGACACCCAGACCTTGGGGTGAGTGTATGCCCTGTGGGTTTTTAAGGAAAATTGTATTTGATGCAGTGAGGTCTGCATCTGGAAATACTGAGTGTATCCATTTGTATTCCAAGAGCATGTCCCTCTCCAGTATCAGTGGTGAGGATTTAGGTTCCTTGATTACTGGCCCAGTGCGGGATGTCAGAGTGTGACACTGAGCAAATGACTTAACCAGACAGTACTCCTGGGTCACCTACTAAAAGGGGCAGTTGTATACAGTTGGTTTACTTGGGTAACAAATGTTTAAATAAACACACACATGGCTCAATCTTGTACTGAATGGTAGAAGTCTGCCTGGCATACTCTAAAAATTTCTTTGCTACCCTATCCAAGGGCTCTCTCTCCTTAGATATGGACACTGTGCATAGTAATAGTAGCTATTACAATTTAAATGATTTTATGAGTAATGGTGATTCAGAAATTATGTGTAGAAGTCAACAATGCACAATAGGCTGAAGAGGTTTCTCACCAGTGTTGAACCCTAAATCCCCCGAGGTAATGGAACTGAGTGCGCTGGTTAATGAGTAAACAGAAGCTCAGTTTGTGTCAAAGAGAGTTGGGAACAACAATTAGTTTGGTTGGAAATAACTAATTTATGCTATAAATAATGACAGAATTAATTTATAGAGGTAGTTATGATGAACCACATGCATAGACTGATTAGAAGCTATATATTCTTTTATTTATCCTTTTTTGACAGGGCTGACCTAAACTGGTATTTGTAATACTAGGGCAAGTTTAGCCAGGTTATCAAGGTGATCAAGAAGAGGAGGATGAGTGTGAGGGCAGCAGCAAGGATCAAATGGTGGATACTGACAAAGGGTAATTGTGAGGTGGAGTTCAGGGAAGAGTTAAGACAGGCACTGGGAGGCAGTGAAAAGTTACCGAATAGCTGGGTAACTACAGCAGAGCTAGTAAGGGAGATGGCTAGAAATGTGCTTGGTGTGACATCTGGACAGAAGAAGAAGGACAAGCAGACCTGGTGATGGAATGAGGAAGTACAGGAGAGTATACAGAGGAAGAGGCTGGCGAAGAAGAAGTGGGATTGTCAGACAGATGAAGAAAGTAGACAAGAGTATAAGGAGATGAGGTACATGGCAAAGAGAAAAGTGGCAAAGGCTAAGGATAAGGTGTATGAAGAGTTGTATGAAAGGTTGGACACTAAGGAGGGAGAAAAGGACCTTTACCAATTGGCTAGACAGAGGGACCGAGCTAGGAAAGATGTGCAGCAGGTAAAGGTGATAAAGGATAATGAGGGAAATGTACTCACAAGTGAGGAAAGTGTGTTGAGCAGATGGAAAGAGTACTTTGAGGGGCTGATGAATGAAGAGAATGAGAGGGAGAGAAGGTTGGATGATGTGTGGATAGTGAATCATTGGAATCAGTGGATTAGCAAAGAGGAAGTAAGGATAGCTATGAAGAGGATGAAGAATGGAAAGGCTGTTGGTCCAGATGACATACCTGTTGAAGCATGGAGGTGTTTAGGTGAAATGGCAGTGGAGTTTTTAACTAAATTGTTTAATGAAATCTTGGAAAGTGAGAGGATGCCTGAGGAATGGAGAAAAAAGTGTTTTGGTGCCAATTTTGAAGAATAAGGGTGATGTGCAGAGCTGTAGTAACTACAGAGGGATTAAATTGATCAGTCATAGCATCAAGTTATGGGAAAGAGTAGTGGAAGCTAGGTTAAGAAGGGACGTGATGATTAGAGATCAGCAGTATGGTTTTATGCCAGGAAAGAGCACTACAGATGCAATGTTTTCTCTGAGAGTGTTGATGGAGAAGTACGGAGAAGGTCAGAAGGAGTTGCATTGTGTCTTTGTGGACTTAGAGAAAGCATATGACAGGATGCCTAGAGAGGAGTTGTGGTATTGTATGAGGAAGTCGGGAGTGTCAGAGAAGTATGTAAGAGGGGTACAGGATATGTATGAGGATAGGGTGACAGCGGTGAGGTCTGCGGTGCGAGTGACAAATGCATTTAAGGTGGAGGTGGTATTACATCAAGGATCAACTCTGAGCCCTTTCTTATTTGCAATGGTGATGGACAGGTTGACAGACGAGATCAGACAGGAGTCCCCATGGACTATGATGTTTGCAGATGACATTATGATCTGTAGTGAGAGTAGGTAACAGGTGGAGGAGGCCCTGGAGAGATGGAGATATGCTCTAGAGAGAAGAGGAATGAAGGTTAGCAGGATTAAGACAGAATATATGTGTGTGAATGAGAGGGAGGGTAGAGGAATGGTGAGGATGCAAGGAGTAGAGGTGGCGAAGGTGGATGAGTTTAAATACTTGGGATCAACAGTTCAGAGTAACGGTGAGTGTGGAAGAGAGGTGAAGAAGAGAGTACAGGCAGGATGGAGTGGGTGGACAAGAGTGTCAGGAGTGATTTGTGACAGATGAATATCAATAAGAGTGAAAGGGAAGGTCTGCAAGAGGGTAGTGAGACCAGCTATGTCATATGGGTTGGAGACAGTGGCATTGACAAAAAGGCAGGAGTCAGAGCTTGATGTGGCAGAGCTGAAGATGTTAAGATCTGCACTGGGTGTGAAAAGGGTGGACAGGATTAGGAATAAGTATATTAGAGGGTCCGCCCAGGTTGGAAGGTTTGGAGACAAAGCCAGAGAGGCAAGATTACATTGGCTTGGACATGTGCTGAGGAGGGATGCAAAGTATATTGGGAAAAAGATACTAAGGATGAAGCCAGGTAACAAGAAAAGAGGAAGGCCTAAAATAAGGTTTATGGATGTGGTGAGAGAGGACATGCAGGTGGTTGGTGTGACAGATCAAGATGCAGAGGACAGGAAGAAATGGAAACAGTTGATTCACTGTGGCGACCCCTAACGGGAGCAGCTGAAAGAAGAAGATCAAGGAACTTCCCCTCCTCTTAAGTCCTATGAGATCCTTTGCATCCACTAGGTCAATCACATGGGATCTTTGTTTAACATCTAATCTGAAGGCTAACCCTGCCAATCTCCTGATAGTGCACAACAGTGTCAGTAATGACTCTTACTTGTTGTGGGAATAGAACCCACAGCCTTCTTCACTAAAGGTGAATGTGCTCCCTACTGTGCCACGGATTATGCTAGTCACTGAATTGTCTGAATTCACTCAAAGTGACAGGAAACTGAAGGCACTAATAAAAGGATGCCAGCTGAACACTAGTTTTGGGCAGTAATATAATGCCATTCAGAATCACTGAAATTCATAGCACTGTAACTACAATTGTCGGACTGGCAGAAATAAAACTGAGAACTTGAAGAAAAAGTATAAAGTTTGAAACTGGAGTATTCCCCTTACTCCGAGGTATGACAATCATGGAGTGATATAAGAAGCAGGTGGGGTTGAGGCAGCAAATCATGTGTAGGAAGGCAGAGGCTGAGGCCACCATGTACAATGGTTTTAAAAGTGTAGTAGTGAGTTTTGGTATTCATTATGCCTAGCTGGAATCACATTTTAGCTCTCCAAGTGACAGGGCTCACAAAACTTGGTCTAACACTTCTACTAGGCAGCCGAACTCTGTTAAAAACAGGTGTTGTAAATTGCTTGCACACAAATAACAGTTATGAGAACAATTACTTTTTTCTGAAGCTAGTTCTGACACTTTAGATATAAGTGGATTGATTGATATTAATGGTGAATCGGTGTTAATTATACCACATTATCTGGAGTGTTTATATTCCAGTGCTTCTATATGGTAGTGGAAGGACTTTGTTCACCTACTGACTATATTTATAAACTGCAACATATGAGTCCAGTTTCAGAATGAAGATGTCCAGGTGGATGGCTTGAGGTGATGGTTGCTTTTCAAGTGTGATCTTCAGAGAAGATTAGGTATCCTGTGCTATTGTGGATTGGGGGTTGACAACATCATGTTTTGATACCAAAGTGTTGCTAATGAATAAGTAAATACTACACAATCAGTCTGAAGACTATTACAAGTCTAGTGTATAGGTCAGAATCAAATCCTGCGCCTCATATCTTAACTATTATACCACCTTTCCTACCATTAAACAAGCTGAACACCTTAATATTTTCTCTCACAGCTGTTTACTGGTATGATGATATTTAGCCACTGACACCCCAAATAGTGGTGTGAATAGTTCTGTTTGCTTGCATCCATCCAGAGAAGGCAGTGAAACACTAGATTTATGAATGATTAATTTCCTAGATTATGAATGCTCTGCAACTATTAAGAGTTGTAGACATGCATATGAATGCTACCCTAAGAAATCCTTCTTTCTTTTCTGTGCATAGAGGATCAGGGTTATATATTTGGGACATACGTGAGCCCAGTGCCCCCTGCCCAGGTGAAGAAATACAAAAAAGTAGAAGTGCAAATGTTGGAAGGTAAGACAGTATGGTACATAAAAAATAGGAATACCCCTTTATTAAAGATACAATCACTGGGCATTCCTCAAGAATAAATGTGGAATTTGGGAGAGCTGTATAAGATATGTGTTCAAAGTCTCTGAGAAGTAGGAAAGACCATAAACTATCAAGACTTAAAATTATGGCATAGGGGTTTTGTGACAACAGCTTCCATTTTGGGGAGGATTAGGACTTCAGATGCCATAAAGATGGAATGCACATGTATAAAACATAGGGTATGGGGTAGTGGACATTGTTCATGTGGGATGCAAATACCCAGAAAAGTGAGTCATTAAAGAAGATTGGGGTGCCTGGCAAGCTGACACAGACACTGCATGCATCATCTGAGTTGCATATGCAGTCATGGAGTTTGCATGTTACCCTGCTGATTACGTTATGGTCATTTATAGAGAGGACATTGAATGTTTGCTTAGTATAAGACTATCATGGCTGATGTGGAAGATGCCATATGTAGATGGTGACTTGGAAAAGGGTGTCTGATTTGTGTTCTGATGCAGGTGTATTGATTTATGTAGTACATGTATTGCTTTGTATTAGGTAAGTTTATATTCTGGGTACATTACCACTGTGGGGTCACTGAATGTGCCGGACAGGTAATAAAGGACAGGGTTATAATGCTTCAGTGGCTGATATAGATATATATATATATATATATATATATATATATATATATATATATGTTTTTTGAGTTTAGGAATGTGATCTCTGAGGCAGAATTAATTGCTGATACAACTGATCGTTATATTTTGGATACCTTGTAGTCTGAGTGTAGGGCTACTAGATTGTTTTTCAGTACTGATGTAAGAAGTTACTGATAGATATTTACACAACTGCTTGACACTCGAGACACTCGTGAACCCATTAATTGTTAGTTTACAGTGGGCAGCTGAAGTGTAGGTAAAGCCTGTGCTGTTAGCCTTTTAGCCCTTCTTGATAACCTTTTGCTGAGAGCATGGTTGGCACTGACATTTTGCAGAAAAAAGCATAACGGAATTGTGAGTTTTAGGGATATGTTTCTAAGCTATGGAGAAAGGATGCTACATTGCAGTCTTTTGCTATCTGCTGGTTGGACTTAAAATGAAGATTTTAGATCAAGATTAGCAAAAGGAAGCAGAAGGTTTCAGTGGGTCTACATCATGTGGCTAGTCCTAGAGGAACGCATCTGCTACAGGCGCAATGCAGATTTTAGGGACAGGTAAGTTACAAAGCTATTTGAGGAATGCTTAATATTTGTTATGACATCAAATGGCATGATTTGAGGATCAGAATATGTGTTCATCAGGTCAGAGAAAGTTCGGCAAGCACAATTCATTGAATTATGGAAATGTGAAATGCCCTGTATTTTCATGTGTAGCGATCCTTAATTCTATTTGGAAAAGTGTGAGTTCCACACCTCAGATGTTTAACTAACTCTGACATTACCTCTTCTCAGGCACAGTAAAACTAATAAGTTTAACAAAAAAATAAGAAATTTTCTCACCTTTGAGATGCAGCCAGACTGCTTTTGATGA
The DNA here is from genome assembly GCF_019279795.1 of Protopterus annectens. NCBI lineage: Eukaryota > Metazoa > Chordata > Ceratodontiformes > Protopteridae > Protopterus > Protopterus annectens. The sequence continues at coordinate 1,368,060,376 of NC_056746.1, forward strand.
AGCATGTCACTGACACGGCTGTGTTGAAATATGTTTAAAAAACATGAGTCATTGAATTGCATCTGGATGTCCCTGCTCACATGTCCAAATTTAGGAAGTGCAAAATTTAAAGAATCGGTTGATGCATGGTTTATATAGACCTGGACTGTTTCTTGTACATTGAAAGGATGGGACTTTGAGGTCAGCACAGGAATTTAGTGAAAAAGTCTGGAGAAGTGAAGGATGTCCTCTGTATTTTGTGATTGATGAGTAGAATTCATAGTTTTTTTCACTGAAGATACCTGCAGCACAACAGGTGGCTCTGTATTGTAAGATAGGCTGTTTTTTCTGATGAAGCTTGGTTTAGCAACCTTGTGCGAGATTGCATCAGCTCATAGATGCTTTTATCATTTCATGCTGTACTGTAAATTCTTCATGCAGAGAAAAAATTCCACATCTTCTCACTTTAGTTATTTAGATTACTAAAACCAAGCCCATATGAATCTATCTATCTATCTATCTATCTATCTATCTATCTATCTATCTATCTATCTATCTATCTATCTACCTATCTATCTATCTATTTATCTATCTATCTATCAATGTATACACATACGTACTTACAGGTATAAATGGTAGGGTATCCATACATATATATACAGTACATATATATCTATAATAAATACTGTACGTGGTCATCATCAGCACATTTTAAGGAGTCAATCAACTAGTCAAATGTTAAACTGATGTAGCTTTTAGAATATATGACTTTTCATCACATCTGATGAATATTGGTGTATGATTGCATTTGGAATATTTGTTATTATATAAAACTGACAATAAAGTTGGGAACATACGTCATAATTAGCCTTATTGAGTAAAACTGATAAATCATACTGTATGTTTCTGTTATTAATATTTATCACACAGAAATCAACAAAAAATGTAAAATAGCTCATATTTAACCTTTCTGATAAGCTGTTGTCACAGACTTGACAATATATTATACTAATATGCTTTCACTATAACCTTGACTTGCAAATCTCAAAGGAACCAGATCACTGAAGAGAACTACCCCATCACCCCTAAGAAACAATTAAATGTAGCTATTTTTTGCAGGGCAGCAAGTCCCTCTGCATAACCCATGCTGGGGGCAGGCCAACCACACCCCCAAACTTATATATGCGCATATAGCAAGTATATATATGTATATATACTAAAAGTTACAATACTGCATGTACAGTATATAAATGCCAAAATGCTGAAATGTTAAAATGTTGAAATTAAAATACCTACTCCTTCCCATGTGTAAGGAGCTGGTCTCTCCCCCCCCCCTTTCCAAGCCCAAATAGGACATACTAGTAACTTGTAGAAGTCACACATATGAGAGTCACATAATAGCACTAGCACAGACACCAAAAGGCATTGGTGAATGAACAAAACAGAACAGTGCTGGACATCCCACAGCTCATCATCAGCTACCACCACGGCCTTTCCTCTCAGTCTGCTGGGTACTTCTTATTCTCCCCAGCCTTAGTTTTACCTTCCCCTGCATATGCATGGTAATGTCCAGGGGGTGGCTGTGTAATGTGGACATGCTCTCATATCATCCCACTTCTGCAGCAACTCAACCAATGTCCCTGCCTAGTCACCCTTTAGGACAATGCCCAGTGCATATCTGCAGCCTCCCTCAAGGATCAAATACAACCTGTGTCCAAGTCAGTCCCTTTAGAATGAGCATGCCTGCCCTTTTCCTGTCAACACCTCCGATGGACAAGGCACTAATGAAATGTGGATTATCTGGGCCATAATCAGGGCTTTATCCCTCTATGCCACTGTGCTAGCTAAGACATAGCATATCATTCATAAAGAAATAATGAAAGAAATAATGAAAGAAATAAAGAATTGATCTTGGCATGAAGTGCAAGCTAAGTACTGTATTTTTTGCATGTTCTAATGAGCACAGTACTAGGAAAACTATAACACATTACAGTAATCTAAAATTAATGTAATGAAGAATAATCATTAAGGCACTTGGCAGTTTTTGGATTAGGGGCAGGATAACTTATTGCAAGGTCTAACAGCGAATAGTTGGGCTGTTCCTTTGAGACTAGGATTAGTGCAACTTATACAGGATAATTTACTGTAAGGTCTAACAGAGAATAGGTGGTTTGTTCCTTCGACACTAGGATGAGTACACCTTAGGCAGGATAAGCATGCATAGAATAAGCCCATATCCACGGGTGACAGTGGCCAGGAAAGAAAACAAAAGATAAAGGTAAAATAGAGAGAAGTGTGCTAAAGGTACTGACATTCAAGTAGTCATTTACACCAGGTAATAAATGTAAAGAACATGCACAAAGGACAACAGTTTATCTGGAGATGGTGCACATCTTGCACTTAACAGGACAGCTCAACCTTGATAAAGGCAAGGTAAATGCACAAAAGTGGGGGGGGGGGGTCTTTCCATGAAGTCTGAAAGACTTGTTAAAGGTAATTCCATTAGCAGTATGTGTGAGAATGGCAAACAAGGCAGCTGCCAAGGGCAATTACTCTAGAAGGAACATTCAACTTAAAATATGTTAAAGGTATCTGATCATAAATTGCATTTTCAAAAATGTACCTCTGCTGCAATAAAAAAAACAAACAGAGTGAGAAGATGAACCCTTGTACCACTCTCTGTTAGTGGCTGCCCCATCTATAGTCTCTCTTTATTTATGTTAACACCAATGTAACAGTAGTGGTTTTCCAGGTTATAAATTCATTACCTGCAGTAGTGATTGTGCTATAATGCTATAATCCTTTTTTCTCATAGCTTCACTGCACTGCCCCCCCCCCAGCCCCCAGCTCAGCACAACAAATCTGTCATAGGTACAGTGCTCCATTATCCTGTGCATGAAGTCATTTAGTCATTTAGTAGGAAGAAATGACTGTAATTGGCTCACACATCATGCATTAACTCATTTTGTATATGTCTACAAAAGTAGCCATCAGACTTAGTTTGCTAATTGCAATTTATAGATATCTGAATGTCAGAAGTTTGTCATTTCTGAATTTGTCATGCTTTATGAAGTTGAGATTCTACTAAATATAATTTTCCCGCAGGCTAGCATGGCTTAATCATGCTACAAACATGACAACGATAAAAAAGGCTGAGGAAGTTTGGAAATAGCAGACCAACGAATTGCATTGCAAGAAGAGTTCTTTATGGTATGCTAGAAGAGAAGAAGAAAAAAGCAAAAGTGTGGATGCAACTAATAATAAGAAAATAGGGAAAAACAAAGATATTAGGAGTTCAGACACTGAGATGATGACAAAGCTATTCAGTGCCAGAATTCAGGATGAAAGGAAGATGTGCCTAAGTAGAGAAGGGCAACGCTGAGTGGAAGGTGATGTCTCATGGGACTTTTGTACATTCTGTACTCAAAGGGTATAGGCAGTGCAAACACAGGTGTAAATTGTTTAAAAATAAATAAATAAATAATATGGAATGGGACTTTGTAGTGCCCAGATTCAGGATGCATTGAAGGAAGTAGGAGAGCAAAGCAAGTTTGTATCCCTGCATTTGTAATGTAGATTTAGGATGTCATTCAATGTACAGATGATGATGCCAAATATAATTAACATGAAGATAATGAACGAAGAAGCTGGTATGAATCCTGAGACTGCACAGAAAGCAATCAATTCCTGGTGGGCAGATACTACAGAGAGACACCATAGGTAGTGAGGAAAAAAATAATGATATACTCAGGATAAGGATTATTTCATGGACAAAGAAGAGAAGAATGATAGGTAGGGGGGACGGTAATCTTTCAGCACTCAATTGAGAGGTGCCCCAATATAGGATGAGAAGGATGAGAGGGAGCTATTCAGGGGTCTTATGGACTCACAGATCATGCTGTCAATCACAAAAGCGTCAGACTGTCACCTGGAACATGTCAAAGGCTCTCAGTCACTTGCTCACTACACAACTAAGACAGTTTACTTTGTGAAACTCATGTCTTTGGTCATTCATTATATTTAGAGCATAAACTTGAGCACAGTTCTGACATTTGAATTAGACTGGATCATTACCTTTTGCTGATAAGCCATCTATTGTTATTTAAGAAAAAAATCAAGTCAAGGAGCCACACTTCTCATATAAATACATTTGTGGATTTTAACTCCAAAAATCACCCAATTTCCATTGAGTTCTTTTGTTATGTTTGAGCTATGCACTCATTTAGAAAAAGCTAGTCAATGAACTCACCATCCTTTCCATGGCAAAAGTCTTCCTCTACTTCAACTAATATAACTCTTTATTTATGCACAAAACTAGTACCTTATGGAATGGAGATCTAAACAGAAAGAACTTGATAGTTATTTTGTAAATATGTCCCTGTTCCAAATCAGGCTGACTGCCATCCCCTCTGTTTACCCTGGTTTAACTTCCCCACTCCTCCATCCTCCCATCTTGCATTCTGTAACCCACCTTCATCTGTATTACAACCTCCAACATATACCCCACCATAACTTTTACACTGTGCACTAGCAGTAATCTTAACTTCCTTCCCCATCTTCTGTCCTTTTACTGCACTCTACCTAATAACTAACTTCCTGTGCTGAAGAACCAACCTACCATCTTCCCATTGAATTACTAACCTAATTCTTTCTTTCCTCCACTCACTCCCAACCTTCCCCACCCTTATCTCCAACTCTAACTGTGCTATCCTGCTAGGACTATTAATAATTGAGGATGGATGCATTATACTCAAATTATTTGTCCAATCATACAGTTTATTTCAATTGCAAATATATTCTATTCATGCAATCCTTTTGTAATAAAGCTGAGCCTCCTATGATAAATATCTTATTTGTTATGTTTGTTAATTTTCCTATGCAAAAATATATGTAAATGGCTTTTCTTGGACCCTGTGTAAATCAGCTTTTCTTTTCTGTAAAAAATGTATTTTCTTTTTCTTTTCATTGAAGCTTTTCTCCCTGGGCCTCCACTGAAAACAGGTTCTTTACCCAATCTGACTTTCGGGGTAACCAAATGCCAAATAAATAGATAATCATACTGTTTTCCATGTAATGTCATACTGCATTCATTTTCATAGTGACCAATACCATAAGGTGACACTGTTCGAAATACATTAATATCTATTAAAATTGTATAGTACTGCAAACATCAAGTTCATCTTCTGTACTTTAATACATTTTTTTGGTAATAAAATGTTCATATAAACAGTTACAGTGCAAGAGTTCAGGCCTCTAGAGGCAGGTAAAACACTTCACATCTGGTTCCCTGAAACTTTCAGTGATATTTTACAATATCGCTGTTTAATACATGGACTGTGGCCAGCTGGAGTTAAAATAAACCTGGAATGTTCTTGTCATGCAACATGAATTATTTAGCTTAGATGGATACAAATTAAAATTGTGCTGTCATACCTGATCATAATTGTATTAATTTAATATTGAAGTATTTGTAACATACTACATGAAGCAGTGATGTATATAAAATAAACTATCAGTAGAGCTATAGCTGAAATGTATACAGTAAACCATATTTTTTTCTGTTTTTACTGCCTTTTTAAGGAAAAGTGAGTTTAATTCTTCATGTGAAACAGCAGTAATACAATACGTTACAAAGATAGTGTTTTATTTCCTGTGAGCCATATGGCTTGTTTAGGAAATCACGTGTCCAAACCTTTAAAATTTAGTGGCTATTTATGATACATTCTCAGCATGTTACCATTTAGACTTCAAGCATGTTGTAATATGTATCCACAAGTTAATCATTAAAGTTAGGGAACTCACTTACAGACTTTATCATTATATAGTTGCTATATTAATACACATATGACATGTAAAATAATACACACATACCATCATTAAAAAAAGTTAAAAACAATACCCTGTAGCATTGGTGCAGTGGTAGCTTTGTCATCTCACAGCAAGAGGTTCTCCCGTTTGATTCTCAGCTGGAGCGCCTTCTGTGTGGAGTTTGCATGTCCTCCCCGTGGTCGAGTGGCATTCGAAAGACATGCGTGAATGGGTGTGCCTTCATTGAAGGTTGGGTGTCAGGCTGGTACCTCGGTACCGTAAAAATCTACTGTCAATCATTAGTGGACTGGAGTTCCGCTGTGGAGACCCCTAACCGGGAAAAGCCGAAAGAAGAAGATATTTCACTATACATACTTATGAATAAAGAGAATATGGTCACAATGCACAATTTTCTGGTAAGTTATCTTTATTGCATATTGACACTTTATATAGCCATGCCATACATTCCCATGTTTTAGCTAGACCAAAAACATTCCTGTCTTACATATTTTGCATAGTCAGTTATTGACTGGCCTCCCAAAATCCTGAAAGTAGGAGCAGAAATTCTGAGAGGTATAGGTATGCAGTACAATACCTGTATTTTAAGGGGGAGTACAGAATCAACTGAAGGAGGCCTCTATAGTGCCCCTAAATAATGGGGAAGTACCTGTAACCTGGATAGGTACCATTTTTAAATGCCGAGACTCATAAATGAGTGTCCCAGAAGAGTGACAATGAATGTGTAACAGTGAAGACTTACATATACTATGACCAATTTTCTGCACATGATCTTAGCCAACAGTTCCACTGTCTTACTATATTCATTTTTCTCAATGGCATGCTAATTTTTCAGGTAGTTTGCATAAGTAGCAGAGGTGTGAAGGTGCACAGCCTATACTGGAGGTGTGGAGGGCCATGTGCACATCCAAGAAATTATTTTGAAAGAGAACAGCAATTGTCAACATTCTCTGTTCCCTTTTAGTTTTGATCCTCCTCCACCCCTTATTTTGGGACTTGGAATTGCAATAGGGAGCCATATGGATAACTTGACATCCATTCCAGGCAAGGAATATAAAATCCTAAAATAAAGGTTAGTGGAACTAGCAACAGACCAGCAGATGGATACTAACTTGGACTCATGGCCAGATAGACAGAGGCTAGCATGTACTCATGGCCAGGTAACTGTTAGCATGAACTCATGGTTAGACTGCTGATAGCATGGACTCAAGGGCAGGGGGCTGCTTGCACTGAGTCATAACCTGGCAGTCAATAACATGGACTCAAGACCAGACAGCTATTACCAGAAATTCATGGCCTGACAATTACAAGCTTAGACTCATGGCCAGATAGCTGCTAACATGGACTCATGGCCACACAGCCACTAGGGTTGATTTGTAGCCAGCTCACTGCTAGCATGGACTCAAGTGGTTCTATTAAACACTGATGACAGTTACAAAGGTGAACCTGCAAATGTCATCTATCATTGTTTCAGTGAATCATTTGATGCATTGCTATGACAGTTTGATGCCACAAACACATGAGATATAAAGTGGGTAAAGATTAAAATGGGGACTCTTTGAAAGAGTAAGTCTATGTAACTATTAAACAGAAGCATTTGCTTTAAATAATGTGGGTGATACCAAGATGTATTTGTATGCATGGTGAAGACATATAAGTGTTTCAGAAAATTAGTATGAAGCTGTAGTTACTGAAGGCAAATTTGAAGGCAGAACTCATGCAAGGTGGGAAAAAAAGGAGGTGGAAAATATTGTCTTATTCTACCCTAAAGAGCAATGTTTTCTGGCTTGTTATGTTTTTTAACAAGTAAGTGAAACCAAAATGAGCAGTTTATGTAATTTATAGTAAACTTTGGAAACTTGTATTATGAACACAAAGAGAACTGCTATAGTTATTATTGTCAAGTCATCTTTTCCCAATCTAAATATTTTTATACCTGTGCTTTTATAGCTGCTATTGTATATTTACTTTTTGTATAAGCTGTGACTATGTTTTAATCCACCAGCAGTGTGTCTGCAGTCACTCTTGAGTATTGCACTGCACTGGTAAACATATGTATTTATTTATTTATTTATTTATTTATTTTACCTTTGTTGACCAGGATAGTCCGACTGGGTACATGTCCATTTTCAGCGGAGGCCCAGGGAGAAAAGCTCCAAGATAATAATACACATTGAACATTTAGTAAACGCTAGTTTCAAGCAGATTACAGTCATAAGCAATACCAGCATTTAGCACATATAATACTTATTATAAAACACTTTACAAAACATAACATTATTTTCAAAGTTAAACATACATAACATTACATTCAGGTTTAGGACACACTGAGCAGCAGTTATACAACTGACCCTTCCTGAAATGGAGTGGTAGAAAAAGTTAGAAGCAGTTGAAGGTAAGGCACCTAAGAAATAGAGAGGTCACTAGTCGGGGTTAGTGCAAGGACATAACCAATGAGTTTTGAAGTATTTCTTGAGTTTCCTTTTGAATTGAGTTAGTGAAGGTTCTAGGGTCAAGTCAGCTGGGAGTCTGTTCCATATTTTTCCAACAGAGTTGGCAAACAGAGTCCCTAGCTGAGTTGTTGGATTTGTATGTTTGAACTAGGAGTCTAGTGGATCATCGCAGTGGCCAGGGGCTGGTGTAGGGACTGATAATATTTTTTTTAGTGCAGGTGTATTTTCTGGTTGGTAAAGGACTTTATGTGTCACTATTAGATGGTTGAACTGCAGTAGGCTTGGCAGTTCAAGCCATCCTAGGCGATTTAGGTTGTGACAGTGGTGTGTCCGGTAGGCTGTGCCAGTAGCAAATCTGGCAATGTGGTTATAGCTGAATGATAGTTTATTAAGTTTTGTTTAAGTTGGAGAATAGAGGTGAGGCATAGAGAAGAGTTGATAGCAGATGGGAATGGGCAATTGCAGTTCTAGCAAGTGGGGTAAGGAAAGGCTTGATTCTGTAAAGCGAGACAAGTTTTTTATTAATGGTTTTGATAGTTTGATTGATATGCGCATCGAACTTCAGGTTGTTATCAACTATGACACCCAGTAGTTTAGTTTGGGCTTCTGGGGATGATAGTGCCATTGTTAACAGTTATGTTGAAGGCTGGCAGGGGGGTCCTGCATGTGGGGGAGAAGAGGAGCAACTTAGTTTTGTTGGGGTTTAGGATTAGATGTTGATTGGAGAGCCATTTTTCCACTGTATTGAAGGTAATTTGGGTTAATGTGAATAAAGTAGCTGGTGAGGTGTCAGAACAAATCAAGGTGGAGTCATCTGCATATTGAATGCAGGTAGCATCTGGGATGACTGAATGAAGGTCATTGATAAAGATGGAGAAAAGAAGGAGTCCTAGTATCGAGCCCTGGGGGACTCTTAATGTGATGGGTAGGCAAGACAATAGCTTGTCCTGACATAGGACTGCCTGTTGCCTGCCCTGCAGGTAGGATTGAAACCATTGGAGTGCATGGTTGTTTAAGGACAAGGTCTTCAAGGTATTTATAAGCATTTTGTGGTCAATAATGTCAAAAGCCTTGGATAGATCTAGAAAGAGTGCTGAGGATAGTTTGTTATTATTGCGGTTGTGGTTAATGATGTTAGAGAAAGAGAGGAGGGCAGAAGTAGTACTGTGGTGTGGCTTAAAGCCATGCTGAAAGTTGGATAACTGCTTGTTCTGTGTGAGGTAGTGCATGAGCTGTATGTGTACACACTTCTCCATAATTTTAGCTAGAGGTGACAGAATAGCTATGGGTCTAAAGTTTGACATTTCAGTGGAACTGCCTCCTTTATGGAGAGGTATGACATGGGAGATTTTCCATCTAGTGGGTACAGTAGCTTCAGATATAGCTCTGTTGATCAAGATAGAGATGGGGTAGGTTATGGTGTCAGCAGCCTTTTGCAGATAGTCTGCTGGGAGGAGGTCAGCAGCCAGGGTGGTAGGTCTTAGTTTCTTAAGTAGGGCATGAATAAGTTGAGCAGGAACAGGTTGGAAGGTAAAGTATGTTTTGGTACTGTGTGTGGCTACATTAGAATTAGAGCCACTGGGAGAGAGTTTGGCTGGCTAGAGACTGGATATTCTCTGTGAAGAAGCTGTTGAAATTATTAGCAATGTCTACTGGGGATTTTTGTTGGGAAGCTGAGGGGGGTAGAGTGGTAGTTTGGCCTGGGTGGAGTAGTTTGTTTATTCCTGCCCAGAACTTTTGAGGTTTGTTTTGGTGTTTTTGCAGTAGATGGTAGTAGTGGTTCTTTTTGTCTAAGGTTATGGATTTTTGGTATCATTCCTTAGCTGCCTGAATCTTAGTTGATCAAGTGATCAATTAAAAAAGTAAACATAATCTACACATTTCTGTGTATGCGTCTCTCTCTCTCTCTCTCTTTCACTCTCTCTCTCTCACTCCTACTAGATATAGCTATATATACATACATACATACATATTCACACAGATTTTGTTAGAACAAAAATATCTGAAGAGAGCAGTACATGCAGTGGGGTGCTATGTTCTGCACCAGGATTTACCCATATGACAATAGTGTTGTATGAATGGGGAAAAAACACTAATGGCCACGTACAATTCAAAGTTTATTCTTTGGTATGACATGTAGTGTAACACATGCAAAAAATGATGTATTAGAACAAGCTTCTGAGAAAATATAGTTCACCATTAAGCCACATTGTGTGACAGAAAAGGATAGAGACCCGACTGTGACTATGGTGACTGATCTTTGATTAGCATACTCACCAATGGATCAGCAGGGAAAGGAGGTGGGGGATTTAAGAGCAGTGTCCCACTCACCTTCCCTGGGGTGGGGGGGTGGGGAGGGTTGTGCACAGTTGTAGGAAAGTATTTGGTTCGATTCCCCTGATGGAAACCATGGAATGCACCACCCATTCTCTGAGACGATGGGCATAGCTGCTTGGAGGGAATGCACCTTCTGGAACTGAAGGGACGTCTTCTGCAGTCAGCTGATTGCAAACCCTTCCTTGGCACTCAGTCAAATGTGAATGGATATAGAGTCATGAAGTGGGAAATCTTGAAATACCCCAACAGCTGTCTAAATGAAGGACCCTTCTGTTCTGTAACACCCAGCAACAACTGCTCCAGACAGAATGAACCACTCAAGCATGGACATAGAAGATCATGCTCCCTTACACTGCTGATACTGCACTTTTATAAAAACAAAAATCATTGTCACAAGCAAAGCTTGATGTGCATGAAGGTTTCCCCGGATTATTCAGAGTAAAATGGAAATCTGCTGATATAACACCCAGGTAGTGCTGGCCCTGGACAGAAAATTTCATATATGCATGCACACATATATTCATGCTTTACACCTGTTGTGCCAGCATTTGTGCTATTAATACTTCCCTTTTCTAAAGGCATAAATCACTGCAACAAACAGAGTTTAAGGTTTAAAAAGGCTCTTCAAGCTTAAACAATAGCTAAGCAACTTCACCTGCTTTAACCCTAACAGAAACAATGATTCTACCAAACATAATGAGCCATCAGAGCAAAGACACATGTAAGCTGTCAGAAATGTTTACAAGTTGGTATGAAGTGATTACAGCTGCAATCACTTAAAGACCACGTGTACGCAGTCTGTCGAATTTTCATTTCCTTAAAGGTAAACCCTGATAATTTTCTGGAGACCCCCTGAATTCCATGAAGTTGTCAATGCCACTGGACAAACTACGAGACTTTAGCAGTTAGGTACCCAGTTTCTTCCAAGATCAGTTTCTCCTCTCAACTCAAAAATCATGAGGATGGTGATTTTTTGAACACACAAGTATCCAGTACAGAACAGCTATGAACCTAATATTGTGTTAACAAATCATCAACAAATAAAAACAGTGATTGACCCTTGTTTGTAGTCTCTGTGACATCCCACCACTTGACCAGTAATCAAGGAGCCTCAGTCCTTACCACTGGCAACAGTGGGGGATGTACCTTGGGAGAATGACAAGGTAAGTACACACAGTATTTCCAGATACAACTCTCTGCATCAAGTGCAGTTTCCCCTAGGAACACACAGAGACCACAGCCAGTCCAGGGCTGGTTTCTCCCTCTTTCTCCTGATCCCAAATAAGACTCCCCACTGGCACAGCTATAGAGTTGAGATCTCAGCTGAGTGGCCAAGCCAAGACCTCCAGTACCATCTACATCCAACCAATGCTTTGTGTCCCTGCCCAAGTAGCTGACACACACCCTTTGAGGTTTGACTTGCACACACACACACACACACACACACACACACACACACACACACACACACACACACACACACACACACACACACCTGGGAAAGGCTGGTACAGGTTTACTAGCTATGCCCCCTTTTGCCCAGACTATAAGGTAGTTATCACTGCCATCAGCCAACTCCTTATCAGCTACTTTAATGCCCTTAACTAAGGGTGTCCAATCTTACTGTGTAATACTAATATTAATACAAATGGTAGTTTGACCAAGAGAAAGGCTGGAGTGGCCCACACAGTGTCACCAAAGAAATATGGAAGTACTCTCAAAACTTAAATATATCTACAATCAGCCTCAATGAAAGGTTTAAATATATTTAATAATTAGTAATGAAAGAACAAGAAAATACTCACAGTGACATCAGAGTTCAAAATCACTGGAAATATTTCAAACAATATTGCAAGACAGTCTCATATAAATAAAGAAAAAAATCTAAACTAAGCTTTCCTATAGTCCTGACTACATATAAGCGAGTTACTATACCCTAGAACCTTGCTTATAGAGCAAGGCAGATGTGTGGTGAATTGTTCTTGTCAGGTCCAATACAGAATACAGAATGCACTGTCTCACTAAGAGACTCCTCAAATTAATATCTCAAATATTACTGCTAGGATAGCTTGCAGAATGACATAATTTCTTGTCATCTGACTCTATCCCAGGTGAAACCCCCACTACTGGTAGATGGCAGTATTTAGCATTTACCTGTATGTGTGTATATATATATATATATATATATATATATATATATATATATATATATATATATATGGATCTCGTACTATTGCACAAAATCCTACCTAACCGAAACCAAAACAAATAACACACTTTAGCCAAACTGCTTTTTTCGCTAAACTGTGCAAAAAAAAAAATAAAATAAAAAAATCATATTACTCATGTTAACTCGGGGAGGCAAACCCCCCCTGCACCCCCCTACTTTTATATTCTCACTCCAAGATCACACTACAGTGGGGAAAAGGGAATATTCCCTTATTCCCACTATACTACGATCTCAGCAATGGCCATTCCCCATGTATTTTTTTAGCACACTTTCAAAAAAGTGCTTTTTCAGCGAAAGTGTGCTCAGCCATTTCACATTCAGTGAAATGGCTGTTCGATGAACACTACTGATCCCATATATATATATATATATATATATATATATATATATATATATATATATATGTGTGTGTGTGTGTGTGTGTGTGTGTGTGTGTGTGTGTGTGTGTGTGTGTGTGTGTGTATATATATATATATATATATATATATATATATATATATATATATATATATATATATATATATATATATATATATATATATATATATATATATATATAGGGTTTCAAGTGAGACCTGCAGTCACAGAATAAAAAATAGATGACTTTATCAGAGGCACATAGTATGGATGGAGGCACTAATGTGAGTGAAAAACAGCTTTCCAGATATTTTGCAGCCGAAGCATTTTGAATGGTGTATCTTGCCATCAAGTGGAACAGTTTGGTTAAGGGTGCAGTGGGATTTTAGAATCTTATGATTAGTAAAGGCATCACCTTGAGTGCAAAAGAGGTTATAACCCCTCTGTAATCAGCACTAATTTCACCCATAATTGAGTATAAGGCCCCATTCAGCATGTACCATACAAAGCACCTGCAGCAACTGGAGAGACCTCAAAGGTTTCTAACAAAGAAGATCAAGGGACTTCACCATGTGCCTTACACAGACCAACTAAAGTCTCTGTTACTTTACTTTGTATCACACAGCCATAGTAGGCGAGACTTATGCCTGTTTACAGAGCAATCTCAGACCCAAATCTAATGAATTTGCTGCATATCTGTAAATCAAATGGGACAGGGCCACCCATTCTAGAGACCTAAATATGGCCTGCAGCTTCAATAGTACATGCTGGAGGGATAGATTTGTCTCCCAGGGACTGCAGTGTTTTTGGAATAGGCTACCTATGCACGTGAAACAGAGCACCTCTGTGACACTGTTCAAGAGGAACCTGGATGAGTGGATGGGGCACCACAAATTCTTACTGGGAATAGTGCCCACAACACTCCTGGACATAGGCAGTAATTACTAAATGCAGCCTTGGGTATTAACTAGCATTTCTATGGTATTACTTTGGGATGAAACGGCTAGGCTTGAAATGACCTCCAGATCAATAGCCTAGTAATCTACTTTGATCCTATGATCCTATGTTTTAGTGTAATGTATTTATAACATATTACCATAAGTCAAAAACATTCCATAAATCACTTTGTGCTTTTTACCATTTTCCCGTATCTGTTTTAAAATACAGTTGTGATAAACTTATTCTGTCTAGCTTTTCTGTAAATAAGCTTGAACCTTAAGATAAATTAGTGCTACCTTCAATGACATTATTACACCATGTATGAATTAGTTATATAGTTGAACATTTCTAAAATTATTACCTGATTTTTTGCATACTGCTGCCTAAGTGATAAACCTTGCATTATTTGAAATTTGCATCTTGCTTTTATCTGAAATACAAATTCTGCAAAAATGTTGGCCTACATGGTAAGTTGGGCTTTTAAAGACTTTTGTTTTGAACTGCACAATTGAAAAATGCTGCTTGTGTTCATGCACCTGAAATTGCCCTGCATCCTAGTAATAATAGTAGGTCTGAAGTTGCCTGGCACTGATAACCATACATCTTTTCAGAATTCAAACATGACTCATGGAGAGTCCTAAGGCAATACTAGAAATCTCTAGTCTAAAAAGCATACCATATTCCACCCTATTTTTCATCCGCTTGTTTCTCAAAAGCTGTCATTGTTTCCATGACTCTAAAAGTCATTGGGCAAGCAGTTTTATTTTAAAGTTCATTGGGCATACAGTTTCAATTTAATACTATCCTTTTATTCACTAGTAATTTTCTCCATTCCGCTCTTATTGAAGTGATTTCCATATAATTCTTATCCCATTTAATGTAACATCTACATGCAGAAATTTAATAGCAAAATGCACACATATGCATGTGTTTCATAGTGTTTCATAGTGCCTTCCTGGTATACATTAAATCTCCTGTTAATCTGGGTTTTAATGACTATAGCTTCCCTTTTCCCTGATATCACAGAATGAAGAAACAGATATGTAAAAAATGTGTAAAGTGACACAATACTTCTTTGAATGAAAGAATACAGTGTTACAACACATTTGTCTGCCAATGCGTACATGCCCTAGATCATTTGTGTGGTTGTTTACTAGACTACTTCTATCAAGTTGTATAGGTACAATAAGTAACATTGTTTTAAGTATATATTATCTTCCATAATGTTGTCCTGGTCTAGAATTATAGCTCTCCTAACCCCAATCAGTGCATGTCTCTGCACATTATACCTTTTCATTATTTGGGGGGAGGACAGGATTTCAAACAGGCATTTGGACAAAAAATGTTTCTTTAGCAAAATACACAATAGGCATAATATGTAAATGTTTATTGTGTTTACTTGACGTAACTGTTTATTGCAGGTACAATATGCAAATGTTTATTGTGTGTACATTATGTAACTGTTTATTGTAGTACAATATGTAAATATTTATTATGTGTACATGATGTAACTGTTTATTGTAGGTACACTATGTAAATATTTATCATGTGTGCATTATATAATTGTTTATTATATGTATATGTGATTGTTTATTGTGTGTACATTACATAAGTTTATTGTATGTACGATATGTGAATGTTTATTGTGTGCACATGAAATAACAGTTTACTGTACATACAATATGTAAATGTTTATTCTGTGTGCATTACAAAACAAATGTGTAAATGTTTGTTGCGTTTACATGATGTAACTGTTTATTGTACATACAATATGTAAATATTTATTGTAATGATGTAACATAACTATTTATTGTACATACAATATGTACATGTTTATTGTGTGTACATAACATAAATGTTTATTGTACATACACTATGTAATTGTTTATTGTGTACACATAAAGTAACTGTTTATTGTACATACAATATGTAAATATTGTATATACATGACAACCATTTTTGTACATACAATATGTAAATGTTTATTGTGTGTACATAAAGTGACTGTTTATTGTACATACAATATATAAATGTTTGTTGTATGTGCATGACAACTGTTTATTGTACATACAATGTGTAAATGTTTATTGTGTGTGCATTCCATAACTGTTTATTGTATGTACAATATGTAAATGTTTGTTGTGTGGACATGAAGTAACAGTTTATTGTGAGTATAACATGTAAATATTTGTTTGAAAATTATATAACTGTTTATTGTATGTACAATATGTAAATGTTTACTTTTACTTCATGAAAGCATTTTTTTTTTAGTCTCAAGAGCCAAGTCATTTCTGAAAAGGGTCTTTTGATCAGTGCACTTAACCATTTATTAAATGGATATAAATGAGTTTATTAATTACTGGGAGTTTTTAAATCTTACCAACAGTCTTTTAGTACTATTTTTCTAGGTCCTGCTGATATATTTATCTTTATATTTTCATAATGCTTATCACCATTCCTTTTGTTAGTCTGCCTTCAGGAAATATGGATCTACTTATATAAATATATAAAATGTAAGAATGAGTTATGTTAGGAAGACCTCAGAGATTTCTAACCAAAAAAATTCAAGGTTTCCAGCACATGTCATACATTGACAGACTGAAGATACTCTCACTGTACTTAGTAACGTACAGACTACTTAGATGAGATTTGTGCCTGGCCTAAAGAACAGTCTCAGACCCAAACTTAATGGAAATACTGCATATCCTCAAGTCAAATTGGACAAGGATTACCCACTCTACTAACCTTAACTTGGCCTGTGACATTAATAAGACCTGGTGGAGAGACAGATATGTCTCTCAGACGCTGCCTCTCCTCTGGAATAGGCTATCAGTTCACAACAAACTGAGCCCCTCTATGACCCTGTTTAAGCATAGCCTGGATGACTGGATTGGAAACCATAAATTCTTTCTACGGATTTCACGTATGACCCTCTTAGATATGAGCAGTTGTTGCTAAGATTTCAGGTTTAGGCATTATCCTTATTTTGGGTTTCTCTAGTATTATACTGGGTATACACAGCTAGGCATATAAAGACCTTCGGGTCAATAGCCTAGTAACCACCTATGAACCTATGTTCTTGGACTGCACTAACAAAGGATGAGTCTGTAAATGCAGGGTGACAAAATGTGCTAACCTTGGGAACAGGAGAATACGGTTGTCTAGAGATGTAGAAGAAGGGTGTCCAAAGTCTAAAAGTAGAGAAGAAAAAAACAACACATACTTTTTGAATTTTACTGGACCTAAGAATATTAAAATGTTTTTTTATTGTGACAAGCTAACTGAGGATTTTAAAAATGAACACAGTTCCAGAAGTAAAAATATGCAAATGTTACAGGTCAAAGAAAAAACAGTTCTAAGTAAGAGTTGTCCATGAAGTAGGTTGTTAAGTGAATATAGCAGCTCAGATAGTCTCACCTTACTGGAAATTAATGTATTTAACAAAATTAGTAAATGAGCTAGTGTTGCAAGCAATGCTAGGATAAGCAACTATTTCATCCTTCAAGTATCTTTGAGATAACTCAGGGAAACACTGACAACGCTATGCAAAGAATTCAAATTAGGATACGGAGTACTAATCAAACTTCAGCGCCAGTGACAGATGTAACTTACAAAATCAATAGATGAATAATCAGTTTGCCACTACACCCGCTCAAAAATTACAACAGATGTTTGTCAAACTCTATGGTCTATAAACTGCTCTGGCTACTTTATCTCGGCTACAGAACATAATAATGTCAACAGAGCAGCTACAAAAAGTCCAAACTTTAAAATTAAAAGTTATGGAAGATATGCATATGGCACCCTACATTTTGAATACAAGGATTTAAAAGACCATGTAACTATATTAAAGAAGTTACAAGCCACTTTTTGAATAAGCTGGTAGATCCAAAATATGAGTAAGCAAGAATATCATGAGGGTGCTGAGAATCCACAAAGAATTGGGTAAGGCGAATGATTTGGGCAATGTGTTGCAAGATATATTAGCTTCATTTGTGAAACCAAATAAAATGATCCATAGTTTGAATTCAGTTGATTCATTCAGATAGCTACACACTGTCAACCTTTAAATAATAGTAAAGTTCCCAGACCTGCTATGATTAAATTTAATAAGGAGAGAGATAAAGAAAGAATTTTACTTATGCCTATGTGTAAGAAAGTTATTAATATATATGGGCTACATTTCAAATTTTTGAGGTAGTGAAACAAATTAAAACTTTTAGGTAGAAGAATATTAAATCCTCATTATCTAGCCTTCCAGATTTGGGATTCTCTGGAAATCCATTCCCTTGATATTTGATTCTGAACTAAAACCAGGCACAAACTTAACGTATTAGGAAAACTATAGTCTCCAATGGAGTCTAGTATATGTGTCCATCTTGCTGGTGAAGATGTCAACAGTGAAGAAGGACATGTAAATGTTTTGGTCTTTCTTGTTTTTACTGCTGCTCTTGGGTGAGGCAAAGGGTTTCTTTGACTTAGGAATTTGGATACAGTATATACCATTGGATTTAATGGTATGTAAATCTATTTTGTGCATTTTAATACAAATAAATCAAAATGCATTTAAAGTGGTTAAGCATTAACACTCATGATGCTCATACATTTTCTAAGTTAAAAAAAAACATTGAGGTTTATAGAAAACTGCTCGGGAAATGTAATTATACTACAGGAAATGCCTTTTGATGAACTTTGCATGAATTTATGTCATAAGTATAAATGGTTTAAATGATTAATTAATAAACTGTGGAACAGTTCTGCTGGAGTTGGTCTTGATATTAAAGAGTCTTGATGGTGTAATCAGTGATTATTTAGATTTGAAGGTCAGACGGCGTACTGCTTTTATAACTTTTGAGAATATAATAATCGTTGTTGCATCTGTTTCTGGCTCATTTCATGACTATCTGACTTTTTAGGTAGTTTAGTGGTACTGTTACATCAAATGAAGAATGTTATTGCAGTAGTAGGGAGAGATTAGAATGCCAAACTTGGAGATAATCAGGACAGAGCAATCCTTCCAGCCAATTATTCATATCAAGCACGAGAAATTAGTTGAATTTCATGACATTTCTTACAGAATTAAAGGATGTTTAAAACTGTTTTGTTAGACAATGCAAATGCAATTTTAAGTCCCTAATATTTCATGGGATGCATTTAAGTTTATACTATTACACTAGAGTGTATATTTCATAATGAAGGACGTTTAAAAGATGAGATCACATTTGTGAATAAACTGGCATTTTATCCAAACTTCTGTCAGTCAGTTTACACTTGGAAACAAAAATTAAACTGAGAAATATGAACACATTTGGCAAGATGTACTGGGAAGAACCATATTAATAAACGTTTCTTATATTCATATAAAGTTGGAAACATTTTTGCTGTGTAATGTCAAATGCAATGTAGTAAAAATGCGATATTAGAAACATACAATAACGATGGATTAACAGCATAACAGGTAATATCTGTGAAATCCGATTACATTTGGTAATTATATAACAGTCAATGGAATTATGATTTCAATTTGATTAATGATTGGTGAAAGGAATCTGCTCACTTTTATGAGCAAATGATACACGATACCATGCTATACGTATCTGCAAATCACTCAGTTCAAATGGGCAGGATTTCAACTTGTTCCTCTGTCATTATTTGGTGTGTGTTGTTGTTAGCATGCAGTGCAGTGGACACATATTACAATATCCAGTGGTAACTACTATGAACTTCACAGATGTGTTAGGTAAGGGCTGAAGTGCCTTTGGTATGGATTGATCTGGGACCTACTGTCTGGGTATGTGATTTTTTCATTGAACCAACCAATATTCAAGTGGTGATGGAGGGACTAAAACCCAGGAACAGAGTATGCATCTCATTAACAACTAAAAGATTTAACTCATTATGCCAAAGAACTATGCCAGGTCAGACAATGTGGTTGGTCAGATTATTTATGCTCATGGATACAGGAATGCACTAAAGCACATTGTCAACATACTACATGCAGTGCACATTGGGCTTATGCTGTTATAAAAAAATTGTGCATGATGCCTTTATAATCACAGACTTATTTGGGGGTAGTGCTGGGCAGTAACATGTAAACCTTACCTTAACATGGCTATGGACCATAGCTGGTTAACCTGATGAAATTCCAAGGAGCATAACTCTGACAGACTTGAAACTGCAGAACTGAAACTGCAAATCTGTAGAAATATATGCTAAGGTTGTACGATTCCCACAGTACTTTCCTACTGTGGGGTGTAGGGATTTTGATATAGTGTATATAACTTACAGGAGTGAAGTAAAACCACACCATATTTGTCAATACAAGGGTGCAGGATGTAACCCCCCCACACACACACACAAGCACCGCAAAAGCCCTTTAATGAGTGACAGCAAGTTTTGGAATTCACTGCTTTTTTGTTTGAATCATGCTTTAATCTTCAAAGTGCTGAGGTCCTTAGGATCGACAAATGCTATTGATAGCTTTGTTGTTAGCCCCAGAGCACAGAAATGACCAATGCAGTTCAGAAACATAATGCCTCTTTTGGTATACACAATCCAAACATATCACTCTGATAGAATAAACTCCAAAGATTTCTAGCTAGACAGATAAAAGTATTAAATCCTTCAACTACCTGACAGATTAGTACAATCCTCCATATGCAGAGTGGTCCTACCATCTGTTCCTAGGTGACCTTTGTTTTGCTGTTTGTGACATGAAAGACTGAGTCCTATCCTTCTTGCATTTCTTCACAAAGACAGGCATTCTACAAACACTTGAATCAGGACCATAAATCTAGAACAGTAAATAAACAAGATGCAGCAAAGGGATAGATTCCTAAGTTAATCCTTCCCAGCATATCAAACAAAGGACTTACTTGGTTACCTTTAAGGGTAGTCTTGATAAATAGATGGGTACAGACAAATTTACTCCACAGTCACTATGTATAGTTCTGCTCAGTTTGGGGCTGAGCCCTATCAAGTGTTCAAAAAGTATTAGCAAGGGTCTTTATGTGACCATTTAAATGTGTATATGGCTGGGCATCTTATTTTCCCATTGGTCACTTGGTATTGTTCCTATATGCATTGTCTTTATTATGCAGTCTTGGTGAATGACATCACAGTATTAAGACCAGACACATCATGGTACTAATTGAGCAATAGGGGTGCCTACAGCACCTGCCTGTGCATATTGGGGCAGCAATTATAATGCAAATAATATTGCTGCAAGTACTTTTATTTGTAGGCATGTAGCTTTGACATGTTATAGCAGCTTTGTCTTCTGACTGGTCAGGATATGGGTTATGGTTTGTAAATGGCATATTTACTAGAATATGGTTAGTGTATATGATATGTTATTTGACACAGTCTTGTTGAAATGTTTTGGCTTTGTGTCTTCATAGGTCAGTAGGTACTTATTAGATAATTTATCCATGATAACCTTTTTTGAAGCCTAGCCATTCATCTCCATGAAGTTTTTAACCCTTGTATTTCAAGTACAAATAACTCTGGGAGTAGAGCCTTTACAAATTATCCCTATACATGAGGGACAGTTGTGCTAAACCAGAGTTAAATTTGTGTTTACCCATACATTTGTTCTGATTACATTTGAATGGTGTAAGAGAAGCACTTTGCTTTACATGTAAGGAAGATGATTCCAAAGAAGTGGTATTCTCTGTGATACATATCTATCTCTTAAACATGTTCTATTTATGTTGGAAAAGAGACTTAGAGCTTTTAAGTGTTGGTTTATACCCCACTGGACTTACAAATGTGCAGTAGGTCTGACAAGATAAGATCTGTTGACAATTTGTATGTGAGACAGATAGCACCAGTCGGTAGCCCGTATGATTCCAAGAAGAGGGGCAAGGCTTTGAATGTGGTGTGTATAATTTTTATTATGTTGGCACTTATCTTATTAAGAATGCATTTTGGGCATTTGAGTTGTGTCAAATATTTGGATGTACAGAAAGGGTCATTATATTCAATGATCAAAAAACAAAACTATCACCAGACTCTGTGAGCAGTCTGGTCCAAGAACAAAGCAGAATCCAATAATAAGATCAAAACCAAAAGGACCCAATGAAGAGGCTGTAGTTTCAGTTTAAAAACACAGTTTTAATCCGCAAAAAGGAAGCACAAGTGCTTTAGTAGGTACAAATCCCACTTCTTCAGATGCTAACAACTGTTCAGACGGGAATGGTTTAAATACATATACAGAAACAACAGAATTAATTAAGTAGTGACATCACCTTAAAGCTGCACTCATGTTAAAATGTTCAAGACAAGGATATTATACATCTACCTGCCTATATTTTACTAAACATTTAAATACAGAACTTAAGTTTTAAAAAAATATGTAAAAAGATATAAAACATTGCAATACATACTCTACAAAGTAAGTATAATTATTTACTATATATACCTATTGCACATTCTTCAGACCATTAAAAACTGGCGAAAACCTAAAAAACATTTAAAAACTCATCATCCAATCATATAGAAGCATCAACACTCTAACACATTAACATCCCCAACTTTAAAGAAACATCCTACCATTTATATTGACCAAAACAAATAAAACATAATATGAAGTAAAAACATCTTCTTAATCGATGATTCAATCAAATACAATATAAAAATATAATTCAAATACAGTAAAAATTAATGAGGTGCCTTCTGTGTGGAGTCTGCATGTCCTCCCTGTAGTCGCGTGGGTTTCCTCCAGGTGTTCCGGTTTCCTCCCACATCCAAAGACATGCTGTAGGTGGATTGGACACTCTAAACTGACCCTAGGTGTGTGTGTGTGTGTGTGTGCCTTCTGTGGAAGGTTGGGTGCCAGGCTGGCAACTCAACACCGTAAAACTCCACTGCCAATCATGAGCAGACAGATGATCCGCTGTGGCGACCCCTAACCGGGAAAAGCCGAAAGAAGAAGATATATATATATATATGTATATATATATTCTAATATAAATCCATATAAAATGAGACGTATGTATAATGCTTGATCTACATTACTATCTATATGCATAACACCAAGATATCTCTAAGCGGCACAATAAATAACTTGAAAGTTTAACTTTTTATTCATATAAATAATGTGTGTTAATCAAATCATGTCAGCATAGAAACTATTCTAGATGTAAATACAAAATACTCTTTGTTCTAATAACTAAATAAATTATTTACATAGTGGTCTCTTTAAAATTGGTTTTAACGGAACATATCCATTCAGCCCCATGGCACTGTCTGCCCGTAACCTTACAATTCATTTAATTTCATTTACTTCAGTGTGGGTTCTTAAATCACCTTTCCCTTCACTTGCCCTAACTTGTTCAATTACCATGAATCTAAATTGATGTTCCTGGCTAGGATTAACAACATGTTTAGCCAGAGCATTGGTAACATTTTTTATTATCAATGCTATATAAATGCTCTCTCATATGGTCTCTTAACCATCTATTTGTCTTCCCCACATAGAATGAATGGCATACAGTGCACTGGGCCAAATAGACAATGTTTGTGCTGTACAATTGGCACTAACATTAAAAATAAACTCTGTTTGACTGGATGAACAAACCTACCACTACTATTGACATACTGACAATAATTACACGCTGTACAGGATTTCATATTCCTAAAACCATTATAAAGTACACCTCTAATATTTTGAATACCCCTATACCCACAGAGTAGTCTTTTGATAGATTTGTTATTTTTATACCTATATCTAGGGTGCTTCAACTATGTTCTTTATTTTATCATCAGTAGTCAGTATGTTCCAATGCTTGTTAATAATATCCTTAATATACTTAATATCACTACTACAGAACATGGAATACCTCATGTTGTCATACTTGGGTTTGTGTGTCACCTGTTCTTCATTATTTCTAGAGAAATATGGATAAGCATTGTTCTTCCTCATTCGACATACATTTTCACAAGTTGATTTTACATAATTTGGATGATATCCTCTCTCTATAAACTGAGTGTTCAAACATTCTAACTCACTTTCAAAACCCTTTTCAGTAACATTAAGTCTAGAGACTCTGATAGCTTGTCCTTTAACAATACTGGAAAACACATATGGAAGGTGCATACTATTTCTATGTAATAGCTTACTCCTATAGCAGGGCTTCCTATATATTCCCATAGTAATTACACCTTCTCCTTCATTCACAACTCTAACATCTAGAAAATCAATCATCCTCTTATCTATTTTTAATACCAAATTTCAAAAATACATCAACATTTTGTATATAGTTATAAAACCAATCAAGCTCTTTATCATCTCCATCCAAATAAAAAATACATCATCAACAAAATGACGCTAGAATGGGATATATCCCCTGAAATCTTCATTTGCCAATATATGTTTGTTCTCCCAAATACCCATAAAGATGTTGGCATAGATATCCAATTGTAAATAATATTTCTTCTTAAAAACAAAGACATTATTATTTAGTGCTAAGTTCATAAATGTACATATCACATCAATCTTGGTCTCATTAAATTGGCTATTATTCATTAAATATTCTTTTAGGGTTACAATGCCCTCCCCATTTGGTATCTTAGTAAATAAAGTACAAACATCCATAGTTACAAAATGGAAATGTGTGGTACCTTCCCATTCAGAAAAGAAAACAAATAAGTCTTGCAGAATTTTTTTTGAATCTTGCAAGATGTTTTTGTTAGAATTTAAGATGGGACGCAACTGTTTTTCTATAAAAAAGGCGGCTCCATAAGCCATCCAGTGGCTGAAACAATTGGGTGCTTGGATGAATTGTATGGGTGTTTATGAATTTTCTGATCCCTTGAATGCATGGTATGGAGGGATGTTCAACTGTACAATATTTATATAGTTCCTCCATATTGACTCTCCTATTAAGGAGTTCTAATAACACATAATCAATATGATCTTTCATTTTATATACCTCAAAGATATTAATAAGTTTATATGCATCCTTGACATTCAGCATCTCTTCCATTACACTGTTATAGAAAGCAGTATCCATTATTACTGTAGACCCATCTTTATCTACGGGCTTTACTACTATATTAACATCATTCTGTAAGTTTTTCAGGTAATTTCCTTTTATTACCTGATTGATTAAACACCTTATGTAAATCATCAGTGCACAACTTAGCAAAAGCCTCTAATAAGGGGTGATTGATAGAAATTATACTACTAGGTTTTTACACATAGATAAGCTTTCAGTACCTGAATTAGAAGTCTGATGTTGCAACTTCAGCATCACATTGCATATGAATAATTTAAGATCTATTACAGTTTCCGTAAGGCCTGCTGCCTGAGATGGAATAAAAGAAAGTCCTTTTTCTAAAATAGATATTTCATCAACAGACAATAAAGAGCATCTGATGTTTTCCATAATTTTTTGATCGTCTGGATTCCTTCCCCATCTGGGGGAAGTTTTCTTTTCTGTCTCCCTCTGCTCCTGGATCAACTCCGACTGCAGTTGGTTCTCTGTTATATAGGTAATGGCAAAGTCATGGAAGTGTTCAAGTCCTTGATATTGTCATTTTTGTAAGCTTACTAGATGTAGTACGCAAAGGGTTGTTTGGTCGCACCAATACTTCTTACATATTCTCCCGGTTAGAGATGGTACTGGACAGTTGAATACTGGTCCCCATCATCAAATCCATCTTCTCTGAACTTCCATTATTTGCTATGTCCTTAATACTGAATTTCTCATGCCCAGTAGGTGTACTTGTTTTCTTATTGGATTCTCTAACTGCTACATTTCCAGAAGTCACTGTATCTTTCTATCCATTCAGTAACCTCTGTCATCTACTTCCAAAAAACAAAATAAACCAAAATTCAGCACTATTGATGTGAAGAAGAGCCAGACTCAGAAATACTTAACGCTTTCTTCAGAACAAAAACACTTGTTCTGAAGAAGTTCATAGAATATTAAAAGGTGAGCGAAAGCACTAAGTATTTCTGAGTCCGGCTCTTCTTCTCATCAATAGTGCTGAATTTTGGTTTATTTTATATCTGATCGTGTTCTTATCACTCCAGGATTCACTTTTCACATTGCATTGTTTAGGCTAAAAAAAGACTCTTCCAAAATGAAAGTCTTGCATATCCCTTTCAGTTTTCTTAAATTTATTTTGTAGCAGTCTGTTCTCATACAGTTTAACAGTATCAAGAATCTCAATGAATTTTGTTTCTATAATATGTTCCAGATACATGTTATATACTTGTAACTGCTGATCTGTGATACTGTCTTTTAGTTTCTGTTCCTCTATCTCAAAAAATTCATTCAGCAACCTCATATATAAAAATCCAGTCGCTATATTAATCTGTTGCCACCTTTTTTTAGCAGCTGCAGAAACTGTTCACCCTGACTAGGCATATTCAAAACTCTAAAGCCATGTTGTACTATGTTATAGGCTAAAGAAGGCTCAAAGTGTAGTCTCTGGGTTTGATATCTTTTCAGCTTAAATATTGCATCTTCCAATACATGCATGCCTCTATTCATTTCATATATATCCGTCTGTGCAATCTTCTCTGTCAAGCCATTGTTAACATCTTTGTTAACACCAGCATTTAGCAACAGCTTTTACTTAAAGTAAGCATCGAGGCTAACCATTTACATGTCTGACTCTTTGCTCCATAACATTCCGCTGGTTTCTGTTGGAAAATTCCCTCGCTTTAAACATTAGTAGAACTAGTAGGTTGCCCAGGCATGAAATTATGCAATGGAGTATAATCCAGTTCTATCTTTGCATTTCCCTCAGCCATGCTCTAAGGCTGGTGTAAAATAATCCAAACAATAGTAATAAAAATGACACCAGCAACCGAGATAAATGGAGCGCACACTACTGAGCATAAAACAAAAATGTATATAAAATGTGAGGTTCGAAAGAGATTATTAAACCTTTTTATTTAATATAACAAATTATATATATACACACACACACACACACACACACACACACACACACACACACACACACACACACACACACACACACACACACACACACGCACACACACACATACACACACACACATATATTTATATATATATATATATATATAGAGAGAGAGAGAGGTAAGTGCTTTTGTAAGTCATGCTCACTTCTTCAGACCATTAAAAACTGGCAAAAACCTAAGAAACATTTAAAAACTCATCATCCATATAGAAGCATCGACACTCTAACACTTTAACATCCCCAACTTTCTACCATTTACATCGACCAAAACAAATAAAACATAACATGAACTAAAATACACAGTATAATATAAATAATTTATATTGTATATAATATATTTCTTCTTTATGTGCTGTGTTATGATGTATTATTCTTATTATTATTTATTATTATGTATTATTCTTATTAAGTATATCATATTTGTTATTTATTCTTTTTAAATTTCATTACCCAGTATAAATTGTTTGCAATATGCTCAAATTTTATTTTTTAAATTGTTACTGGTCTTTTCTCCTTGGACCTCCACTGAAAATGGATTTTTTTCTGTCCAACTGGACCTTCCCAGTAAAAAAATGGAAATAAATAAATTCCAAAGAGTGGTGGCCCAAGGATCGAACCCTGGGATGCACTGTCAGTCACAGGTCTTTTAGAGGAGGTGCAGGTGTCCATCCTGTTTTCTTGGGTTCTGCTTATGATGCTATCCAAAGAGCTACACAGGGATTAACATTTAGCTGCGATAGTTTATCTATTATACCTTAGTGTGGGATGGTGTTTTGTACCTTTGCATGCTCCAGATGTGCAGTGTGTACTGATTTTCCCCCATCCATTGCTTCAGTAACCTTCTCAAAGAAGTTGACTAGGTTAAATACACAAGATCTGCCCTTAACGTATCTGAACTGGTTTGGTCTGAGAGGTCACCTATGTCCTTATTTATTCATTGCATTATTATCCTTTCAACAGCCTTACAGCCAAGGCTTGTCACACTTATGGGGCTATCATTTCGCAGGTCTATTAATGCCCCACCTTTGTGCAGGGGATGACAGTTACTGTCATCAGTTCATCCAGCACAAATGCTGTCTGAGGCTTTGCTATTGAGTAGCCTCTGTGGGGGATCTGATCCTGTTCCAGGCTGGTCAGTAATCAGCACAGGATCTTATCCAAACCCATAAAAGCAGTATTCTAGGCCTTGGACATTGTGTGAGGACTTATTCATGAAAGATTCATGAGGGGTGTAGATGCACATATTACATCTGGGAATACATGAGGGAAGAGGGGATTGGAAAAAGAGCTAAATTTATCCACTAGTAGATTGGCTATGTCCTCTGGGTCCAAATATGTGAAATCATTTACTATTAGTTCTGCACAGTGCTGGGCATTGTTTCTAAAGTTTCTGACATAGTTAAAGAAGGCTTTGTGGTTGTCATCTGAGTAGCTGGCAGTTTTTACCTCATATCTGGCTTCAGATGTTTTGATCAAGGTTCAGAGTTACCTGTTACATTTAACAAGGGCTTGTTTTATCTTGAGAGATACATTTATTTTTACTTGATATGATTTTTTTCTTTTATTATAGAGCATTTTTATATTTGGGTTCTACCAAAGGAGTTTATTTTTGAATTTATGTATTTATTTATTTGTCTTTGTTTACTGGAAAGGTCAAACTGGGTAACACCCATTTTCAGAGGATGCCTTGGGAGAAAAGCTCCATTTGCTTACATTGCATTATAGTAAGTTCCAGTTAAACACTGAGTAGTTACATTTCTACGTATTACATTTCTGTTTATTTACTACATTCCTATTTCCATTTATTCACAAACAGTAGTTACATTTATACATTCTAAGATTTTACAGAGGTGGACGTTACTAAAGACAAAGCCCACATGCAAATTACTGGACTGTACAAGCAGCATATATGTATATTTTTTTAAGTGAATTTGATATTGTAATTACTTCAGAGTGGGGCAAATACATGCAAGCAACTATTCACAAATGCACAGAATTTGGCAGTAAAGGATTCTCCATAAGCAGTGGGGTCAATGAGTTAACAGGAGATGTTGGATTTGGCCAGGTCATCAGTTTCTGTAGATTAGCCTTTCCATACCCTCTGAATACCAAGGTATTATATGATGCTTCTGGCTTCAGTTTGAAGATGAATGTGACTGATTTGTTGTCCAGTCTGACCACTGAAGAAGAAGTTACAGTTGATAGGGAGTACACCTGCCCCATATTGGGGAGGACCAAATCCAGGATTTTATCTTCACTGGTCAGGATGCACACTAACTGGTCCAGAGAATTTCTACTGTCAAAGTCCAGAAATCTTTGGGCATACAGGTTAGAGGCTGTGTACATCTCCTAGTTAATGGAATAGTAGTTCAGGTTCCTAGGAGTATGGTATTTGGCTTAACGCAGAGGGACTCCATATTAGTTAGGCTGGAGTTATGGACTGAGGGGGACATAGAGGCTGTCCTGTAGTTAGTCATGATGTGATAAAGGATCATGTTAATGGTAATTTGGACATGGAGGACGTCCATATTGTTATCCTGTCTAACTAGTCTGGAGGTGAAGTGTTTTCATAAATACACACACTTCACCTTAGCCAAAAGGCAGACAACTGATTATAGAAACTTTGCCATCTTTAGTGTCTTTCATCTAGTCTGGTGGACCTGATCATGTGGTAGTCATTGAAATCCAGCACTAATAAGGTGCACTCAACTGTCTTTAACCAGGTCTCTGTATCTCTGCACATAGCAATATTATCCAGGGTAGAAAGTGGTTGTAGGCAGTGGAGTTTTGTGTTAAGGCCCCTAATGTTGAACAGCAATACATTTTTATTATCTGTATTCTGTTTTGTTATGTTGGAATCTTTTGAGGACTGACATTTTCTAAAAATTGCAGTATGGAAGTATACAATGTTTTAGCCAATACACTAAAACCATAGGGAATAGGTGATGGCCATCCATATCTCTCTCTCTCTCTCTCTCTCTATATATATATATATATATATATATATATATATATATATACACATACATACATTGGACCCCCTTTAAATAACACAAGAATTTAAGTCAGTTGTTGAGGTCACTGAGGCATCATTCTTGGTGATGGTAAAATGCTGCTCAAGTCTCGGTTCATGCTTGTCTTGGACACATATTCCTGAGCTCTATTGTGTCTCTTTTCAGGTGGTCTAGGGAAGTATGTTTGAAGTCATTTACACCGGCAGGTACTATGACTGCGTCATATTTTGTTTGCGGTGTTAGAACATGAGTGCCTGCATGATGTGCTGAATCCTGGCACCTGATTGGTAGGTGATGATGATGAATCATGGCTCCTGATAGACCAGTGATGATGATATCACCTTGCACAGAGTGGTGATTGGTGTATCGGTGTGTCTCACAATGGAATCACCACTGACCAGGGCTGGGATGTTTTGGCCTTTGAACTGAGACTCTGTAACTCTATGATGTATGTTTCAAGGTGGATGCTTCCTGCACTGTGTGTTTGTGAGGTTGCTAAGGTACTTGTTTCTTAAATTACAGACAAATTTTTATGTCAGGTAAGTTACTTTTAAGAATATCAGTATAAGTGGGTTTATGTGTTTGGGCAGATGTATGTGTATTAGATTTAGTCTGATGTTATGTGGGACAGACATTCTCCTTGTTATTTGTAGTGTCTTTAAGTAAGAGTTTTCCTTCTAATAGCATTTAATAATAACTGCATCTCTCACACACACTGCGGCAGTTTGATTAAGTAGAAGGTGGGTGTCAGTAAACATGAGACAATTGCTATATTGTCTCAGAATGTCCCATTCATCCAAGCTAGCTACAGATATGGTTGGAAAGTGCAAATGCAAGATTTCAGGTACTGTCGCCTCACAGTAAGATGCTGTCCGGTTCGATTCTCAGCTAGAGCGTCTTCTGCGTGGAGACATACATGAATGGGCGTACCTTCGTTGAAGGTTGTGCATCAAGGCTGGTAACTCGGCACGTAAAAATCAGCTACCAATCATTAGCGGACCGGATTTCCACTGTGGCGACCCCTAACTGGGAAAAGCTGAAAGACGCAACAACAACAACCAATGTGGGCTGAAGGGGGAGCTGTGCCCAAGAGATTTGTTGTTGAGTACTATCTGGTAGTAACATAGCTAGGAAGGGTCAAAGGGGGGCAAATGCCCCGAGAGCAAATGTGTTCAGGGAAGTGATTGGCTGATCCCGATCACTTTTTAATGCATACTGGCTTTAAGAGTGGGAATTACATTTGCAGTCAAAAATGAGTGCCACTGTAGCACTGTTTGTGTGGTCTAAACTGTAGCAATAATTTGCTAAGAGTTAAAAGGAAAAAAAATAAATCTTTTTTTTAATTTTTTTGTTATTTGAAACTCCAGTGCCATATAAACTGTAGCAAGCACATTGCTACAGACTGAAACAGAAAGCAATTTTTTTAACTAAAGCCTGAGCATTGCAGTGCTCCATGCATGCTATAAATTGCAGCAGCTGCTTGCTACAACTGATTTTTTAACTAAGCCATGAGGACCATAGCACTTTGTGAAGGGTATAAACTGTAGCAAAAGTTTGTTATAATTGAAAAGAAAAAACTTTTTCTTCTTTTTTTAACCTAAAATGAGTAGAAGGAGTGTGCAAAACGAAGACCTGATTTTCTGGGGGAGTTGTTTATATATATTTTTTTGCTCTTCACTTGAACAGCTGTGGGGAGTGGGGTTCTAGTCCACAGTATTGGCACAGGGTATCGGGTACCGGTTTAACCAGCTACACTTCTGGTAGGGGAGATAGTGCTTAACACAGCTAAGGAATCGATGATCATTAGCTCTTTCTCTCACTACAAACAAAACAGCAGCATTACTGTCAAGCTGCTTCCTGAGAAGTAATATTAACCCAGATGTTGTTTTCTATTAACCCAGATGTTGTTTTCTATTAACCCAGATGTTGTTTTCTTTGGTTCACTTGCTATAGTCTTCTCCTGATATGTACCTTGGATAGAATCTACAGTAGGTGAATGCAACAAGCAGCCAAACTGCACAAAGGCCCTAAATAGCTTTTTACCAAAACCATTGAAGTCTCATACATACTGACCAATCAAAGACCAACACAATCAATGCTCTCTGCTCCTTCTTTCACCAGAAGCAAATAAATAGCTTTAATCCCAAACAGACTCCTAGGAAGCAATTTTAAAGCTTTCTGGTGGTTTGGTAATCTGCAGGAAGACTAGAAACCAATATCCCTCCTCTATTTTTCTCACTAGGAATGAAATAGAAGCACTGTTCCCAACTGCTTCCTGAGAAGCAGCTCCTACGTTTTCCAGTGATTGGTCATCTAGTTCCTGATTTTACAAATTTTAAGTAAAACAGAGAAATGGATTAATACTCTGAATATTGCAGTGTGCACTATATGTGCAAGTATTTATAATATGTCTCCTTGGTGTAAGGAGCTACATGTGTATGATGATATAATGCAATTGTAGATCATTTATTTGTAAGATGCCTTATTTCCCTGGCTCAGATCATGGCTGAACATGGTCTTTGGGCAAATCCGCTCATGTAATTAACAAATGTAAAATAAAATAAAATGAATTAAATAAATACACAAAAAACAAATAAATAAATAGCCGCAGGCTATACTATTTAAGGAAGTGCTGTCAAAGTAATATTTTAGAGGTTACTGAAGCCTCCTATTATCATGGACTGATCTACCTGTTTTTCCTTCTGTCCATCCATCAGTCTAATTGTCGTTGTTCCTTCTGTCCATCCATCAGTCTAATTGTCGTTTTCCCAAAATCCTTTATTGCTTCTGTTTTTGAGGTTTATGGTCATAACAATCTGAGCAGGGGCAGATAATAGTTCCCTCTTCCCCAGCAGGACTCTTCAGCTCATCCTATGGGATTTGCAGATGTACCTTAACAAGCTGAACTATATAATACTCTTTCTATGTCCTGAGTATGTCCTGGAGACTTTTCATACTGCACTGTTCCTAGTTTTGAGCATTGTCTCTAGCTGCCTGCATTACCTTAACTGACTTCTATCTAGGCTGCAGGCTATACTCTAAGAATTTTACCAGGTTAGTGACCTCTTCACCTTATCATGTGCATTGAGCTTAGCTATTCTGTAAATTACTCATCTGTAACTGAAAGCTACAACCTGTTTATTTTAGCAAAAGAAACCTTTGGTAATATTGCTAAAATATACATTCCTGATTTTGTAATTTAGTTTTTGTTAATGTCTCCAGAAATGTTAATAATTTCATGTCATTTTCATATCATCCTCTCCAGCAAAACAAGCTCAAAAATGAAATACTTGAGATGTTCAGCTTCCAAGCAACACTGATAATGCAGTAATTATTTACTTTAACATAAGTAAAACTTACAGAGTAATTTATACAGATGTCTTCCTCAAAGATAGAGGAATAAGCAATGCTATCACAATTGAAGTTTACTGTAGTTAGACAAAATATTCTATACATTTAAGTCTAATTACTAAAATCTAAGGAACGTAAAGACTGAAACTATTTGTTGTGTACACCCTTCCGTTTTCCTATGCACTTGCACTGAAAGTGTAATAAAGATCATTATGTATATGAAAAAATAAAGACGTGTTCCTTTAATAACTGCACTGCATAATTTAGATGAATGTTGCCACATTTTTGTTGAGAACCCAAGTGCCTCCTTGTACATCTTCTGAACTCCTCATTTTCACACTTGTACCCCCTTCTATCACCTGCATTCCTATACATGGACTATTCAGTTACTCTGTACTCCCCTGACAAAGCTGAATGTCTGTCATTTTGGCTGCTTTCATGTTTGCAGGAAGCAATGTATTCTGTTTCAGATGCTTGGTTTTAAGTGTTAATCCCACTGCCATGTTATACATTTGTATCACTTGCCTTTCATTTTTATATTATAATAAAAACTTTGATCTGCCAGCTTACTTAGTTATCCTCTGAAGAAAGAACTAAAAGATCTTAATCATTCATATAAAACCCATACGTAAATGATTACAATTGGGTATTACATAAGTACAGCATATATTATATAATATACTATACTTTTCAAAGACATTTTAGGTAAGTTCCTAGACCTGGTCATTACCAACATGTGAAACCGGTGTTCCACACCAGAGGTCAATTCCTCATTGGTCAGATCCGATCACAAGCTAATCAGCCTAGACATCCACATCCCACCCCCAGCCCCAATTAGGGAAACCATCGTAAAAAACTTCTCCAAAGCCAACTTCACACTTCTTAAGACAGAAGTGGCAAACTTCATGACACCCATGCAGACGGACAATAGAGGTATGACTGCCGAATCCTACACAAATGCACTTTATAAGTACTTACACGAGTGCATGGATCATGCTATCCCTAATAGAACCAAGATGTTATCCTCCAAAAAAAGGAAGCCAAGCTGGTGGTCCTCTGCCACAAACAAACTCTACAACAGAAAAAAGAAACTGTTGCAAAAAAGAGTAAACTCCATGACTGAAGGAACTCCCTGGTCAACCTCAGTAAGAAGCTGAGATCCTTCTTAAAATCCTGCAAAGCTAGTTAGGAAAACAAAATTGCCACTGACTCTAAAGACAGCCACAAAGCATTCTATAGCTATGTCAAGAATCTAAATGGGAACACTCAGATCTGCTCTGAGTTATAGCACAATGGCACTAAATATACAGAAACAAGTGATATTGCCAACATTCTAGCAGATAGGTTCAGTGCTAACTTTATCCCCATCTCACCCCCTAGAGGGCCCATCTCTATACCGGAAGAATGCAAAGTTCCTATAATCACGGCTGCACAGGTAAAAAACACACTCTCCAAAGCCAAGAACACAGCATCCATGGGACCTGACAATATCAAAGGCTGCATTCTACACGAACTACAGAATGAACTGGCATCCTACCTAAGTACCATGTTCAATCATTGCCTCACCTCAGGCTTTGTACCCACTGAATGGCGCACCATGACGGTTATCCCACTCCACAAAGGGGGAGCCATGACGGACCCCGGGAACTACCACCCCATTAGCCTGATGAGCCTGGTCTGCAAGGCCATGGAACGTATCATTGTGAACTCATAAACAAAGACATTGGTAATCTCCAAACTCTGGACCCTACCCAGTTTGGATTTGTAAAAGGCAGATCATGTCTCCTAAACCTGATTGACTTCTTTGAAGCAGTCACCAAAGGCATAGATGAGGGTAAAATGGTTCACACAGCTTATCTAGATCTCGCCAAGGCTTTCGACACCATCCCCCACTCTGGAATTATAGATAAGCTCACTAAACTAGGTATAAATCCCTATGTCACAAGATGGGTTGCCAACTGGTTCACGGACAGAACCCACACTGTGAAAGTAGCAGATTCCAAATCCGACATCAGACCAGTGACAAGTGGAATACCACAGGGTTCAGTCCTGGGTCCTCTCCTGTTTGGTATCTACTTCTCTGAAGTGCAGGCCAACACAGAAGGTTTTTGGCTAACAAAGTTTGCAGATGACTGCAAACTAGGAGCCATAATCGAAACTCCTAACGATGTGGACAAACTACAAAAGGGCCTCACTGAGACACATACCTGGTGTCAAAGCCATGGCCTGAAGCTCAATGCCAAAAAGTGTATTGTCATCCCCTTTGGTAAAAACTCTGTACCCATGTACTACCACATAGCTGGTAGTCTACTTAATGCCGAAAATGTGATAAGAGACCTTGGGACACAGGTGGGCAGTTGTCTCTCTTTTGATAATCACATCGCCACAGTGGTCAGGAAATCCTTCTACACGCCTCATCTCATCACAAAAGGATTCTCATCCAGAAAAAAAGAGGTAATTGTTCCCCTCTACTTATCACTCATTAGACCCATTATAGAGTACAACGCCCCTTTTGGTATGTACCTCACAAGACATCTACAACAACTGGAAAGACCACAGAAATACCTCACAAAGAGGATTACTGGCCTCAAACAGATGCCCTATGCAGACCGTCTCAAAAAACTACAGCTTTATTCCATCACATATCACCTACTCAGGGGCGATCTCTGCCTAACATACAAAGCTATGTCAAACCCAGAGCTGTTGGACATGCTCCACTTAAAGAAATCCCAATCCCTCCGAGCTACACGCTCTAGGGACCTAAACTTTGTCACCACAATAAACAGAACATGCTGGCGGGATAGATTCCTGTCCCAGAGAATTCCCATACTCTGGAACAGACTACCTATCTATGTCAAACAGAGCTTCTCATTAGCACTCTTCAAGAAAAATCTTGATGATTGGATGGGAAATGGGACATTCACCCCGGGGATCACTTCTGTGGCTCTGCTCGACAGGGGCACAGGAAAATAAATTTCTTGGGTGGCGAAAGCCAGGGTACATTTTTTGGCTAGGCTTGTATGGGCCCTAGGGCCGATATCCTAGTACCTACCTATGAACCTATGAACCTATAAGTTGCTTCACTCTCTGCTGTCACAGATCAATATTTCATGCAGATCATTAGACAGTTACAGACAGGAAATGATTTGATCTCTGATGCCCTTGCTAAATATATAAATACCATCTTGGGTCTCCCCTGAAAAGAGGCTAATAGCCTAGTGGGGCTAATCTGGGCAACAAAGAAAAAAAAATCACAATTGCATTGTTTGTAACTGTCATATTTCCAAAACAGTAGAGGTAGTGATAAAGCGATATGCTCACCAATCCCTGCCTTAGTCATCAATGTTTAGTTATCAATCCCCGCCTTAGTCATCAATGTTTAGTTATCAATCCCTGCCTTAGTCATCATTGTTTAGTTATAAATCCCTGCCTTAGTCATCAATGTTTAGTTATCAATCCCTGCCTTAGTCATCAATGTTTAGTTATCTATCCCTGCCTTAGTCATCAATGTTTAAGTTGTTTTTCCTGCTGCTCTTGTTTGTGTGTGCATGCAGGTGGTTTGTTCATCATTATTATGACTACCATCTGAAATGGATATGCACTAATATAAAGAAAACATAGAACTGCTTAAAAAACAGCTGAAAACATTCAGAAAGTCTGTCCATTTCTTCCAGTCAGCATTAGAAGGATAAGTGGGAGGAGGGGTACTCAGCTTTGTAAAAGATACTAAAAAGGAATTGCTACTGTGTGTTTAGAATTATCTACAAAATAACTGTTTATTTGCATATGCGGCTGCAGGCCTATGTCTTGTCCAGTGAAATTTGTTTATCAGTTGAATTCCAAGAGGCTCATCAGGAAATATTTTCAGGATTCTCTACAGCTATAAATCAGCATTTGCATTCTCTTTTCAGATAGCGGAATGTGAGTGATTAACCCTTGTCTGTTTTGAAGGAAGTAATTACTGAAGTCTCAGAGTACTCTCTTACGGACTCATTGTAACTCACGACTGGTACAGCACCCATTATTATATACATTTTGTTAATTGTCTCCTGATGATTAAATGAACTGACAGAACAAGAAAAGCAGATGCACATCCAGTGATTTACATGCTGTTACCAACACCCTGGTATCTTGCATAAAGCACAAACTTTTTTCCAAAAGCGTGCATACACAACTGACACAGAGGATGCTCGTGACAGTTGGTTTCTTGTCATAAAAATTACAGCAATAACAATGAAAGCCACACAATATCAAAAGTTCCAGCTAAGAAGCATAAAGAAAAGCTATAACAATGAAGTAAAAAAAAAAAATTAAAAAAAACATTTTGGCAGGGGGACGCTACCGTGATCCTTCATGTGGCTGGATGTTATGTGCCACATTGCTTTCTTTATTTCATGGTTATGCAAGTAAACCATAAATGTTTAATTTTTGACATGCAGATTATCTTTTAGAGCATATTTTTGATGTAATAACAGCACCGGCACATAAAATTCCTATGTGGTAACCCCGAGTAATAGCTGTGGCTTTCCTTTGCAAATCATGATTAATGTGTAG
>NC_056746.1:1368103375-1368120875 GCF_019279795.1 Protopterus annectens
TGGCATTTTACACCTCATTGTCTTCATAAAATCTACTGAAAATGTATGAAGACAGGCCAACATTCATCTCTACATGCTACAGGATGGGCTAGGAAACAAAAATATTTGCAGTGGCTAGAAAATTCTGTCTACCTCCATGTTTCAAGCAGCACTTACTGTTACTCTTTAACCTTGTGCCAAAAGGTTCGCACTTCCAAAAGAAGCAGTGTCAGTCTGTCAAGATCTCATACCATGCCATGGAATGCTGTTTTTTAAGAACTAGAAGACCTCTGTCTAAATGGGTCACCATCCTTCAGACCTGGAGAGGCTCATATCTAAAGCCCTTTACAGATGCAATATTGCAAAGTAACATCTAGCATAATATTACGTTTCTACTCTAATTCTTCTTAATATTAACAGGAAAGATGAAGCCCTTCACTAGAATCTGGTTTGGGTTCCACCACCTCTAATGGGAGCAAAGCACCCACAGTGTTACTTAACATCGATATATTGAATATGCCACCAATGACACATCTGATCTGAACTAGAATACGGGCATTGCTTGGCTTAATTAGTACTGACATGTTCTGTGAAAGATGCCGGGTTTATAAGTGGAATTTTTATGCTTTCTAATAGCAGTTGCTACTGGGACTTTTGAACAGTAATGAAAGTGCTTTACTCACCACATTCTCTGTTTCTACATCACATTACTCTTAGTTTGAAGAACTTTTTGGGATCCCTTAGATCATTTTCATGTGCTGTTTACATGTGGCCTAAATATACCTTTGTAGTTCATGACATGTGGATGGATCCTATTTCCAGGTAAGGATGTTTTCTCATTTTTTTCCTAACATAAATTCTGATAAAACAGTGAATCCTTTCTGTTTTATTTATTCATGCATGCATTTATTTATTTTTAATTTTTCTACCCAGGATGTGCATGTAAATGCTGTTATGATCAGTGCACTACTGCAGTAAACAAACTTAAATGAATAAATAATTAAATACATTAAAAATTAGATAAACATCTAGTAAAATTTTAAGAGGCTCAGAACTAACAAAAAAATGAACTGTTCCACCATTAAAATGTATTATTATACCTGTAATCAATGAAATGACTGACATATAGTCAGATTTACTCTCACCAAGCCAGATTTAGCCAGAAGTCCGTTACTGAGAATATTCCACCTTGTTGAACACACTATTTATACATGACATTATACTATGTTTTCTTTCACTGCTCCTTTATTATTACTGCTGAGTTCTGAAACAATGCACAGACTTAAATGTAAAGAAATGCGCATTTAGATTCTACCTTTTTACTTACACTTTTTTGTTTGTTTTAGGAAAATACCATCACAAAGAATTATGCAGCTGTCCTGTCCTCTGCTTCATTCTCTGAATGTAGATGGCAGTAAGCTTTTTAGAGTTGAATGGTGCTGGAATATTTCAGCACGTATCTGCTATATGATCCAATCTAGCAGTATATCTGAAAGGGTGCAGGTAGGCAAGTTATTTTGTTTATATTTTTTAATGATGATTTCCATTGTTGGTATATGAACTTACAAACCTGTCTAACGATGAAAAGGTGCTGTGGTCTTTATAGCTTTTTCTTCTTTTCATTTCTTTATTTATCTTTTTCCCCTTCTTTGTCTTGGCCATCTTGCCTCCTTCAATGGCACACAGGATCATTGGCTCCCTGGTCGAAGATCATCCTCATGAGTACCATGACTGTAACCTGTATGAGAAGTTGTCATCCAGGCAGATGTAAGGGATGATTTTGTCTTGCTGACATCCTGGTGATGATAGCATTTTCTAATAAGGCTCTAACCACTCCCTTGGTGATTGTTTGCAACACCTGTATCTCTGAAGGGACTATCAGTGTTATTCCACCCATGCCCATGCATGGACATTTTTTCACATATGGGACAAGGAGCTGACATCACCAGAATTGACAGCACACAGCACATGCCCTATTTTCCTCTTAGTTGTAATTCTGAGTGCGAAAGTTGCACATGAAATCTGAAAAAAGAGCTATTGCCAGTGTTCTGCAAGACAATACCATTAGCTTTGAAATTAAATGACTGCCATTTGTAAATTAATGTGTGCTTATAGCAAGGGCAAGATATCAGAAGATGGCAGATCCTGAAAAACATGGGGCTTTTATTGTGTCTTCTAACTAGCCACTTACACAAAAGGTTGCTGATTTACAAATGTTTATCAGAGAATTACTGGTAACAGAACATTAGAAAAGGAAATGCGTCTTGTTGTTTCCCTACAGCACAGCATAGGTCACAGCGTTAGTACACTTTCTGAAGAGCAGTCATCATTAGAAATACAATTAAAAGATCAGAGCCCACATTTTCTTTTATCTGCCATCTGGAAAGAGCAAGGGGCAAACAGATATTATTAAGTGAGATATTTTGTGAACGGCATAGTTTTGCTTTTACCACTGCTGTCTTCAGAGGAGTTTGCAGACGTGCATGTGACTGTTAGAGAACACTGTGGGGGAGAACACAAGCTGTCTGCAATCTTTGCAGTGGTGTCTTATTTAGACTAGACACAGTGAAATGATGGGCACATTCTGTTTTTATTCACATGCTGCATTTTGAAATGAATTTAGAATCTGTTTCCTATTATGACATAACGTGCTTTATTCACAACTACCCCCACAATGCGCTGAAGTATTATTTTCACTTTGATTCATCTGTGTTATGTTCTCTGTGACACGTGATGGTAGCAAAGACACAGGCAGTGGTAAGGGCATGCAGAGAAACAATATTTCACACTGAACTCTTGTTGGTTAAATCAATATTGTCATTTCAATTTAAAGAAATTTAAACCTCATTTCCATTAAACGTTTTAATATATAGAAGAAGACATCAGACAAGCTTCAATTAAATGGCTTTAGCATGCTCATTTTTTATTATCTAGAGGCGGATAATCCAATTATAGTCTTGTTTCAGCTTACTGCTGTAAATCATAATTTTGATGGAAAAATTGCCACAAAAAGTCAAACTACTTCTCACAACTAAGTTAGAATGCCCTTTGCTAGCTTGGTTTAAAGTTATATTCAGAATATTAAAACATATACAATATTTGTATATTTCTGCTGAAAGTTTTAGTGGCAGAACTCAACAGAATTAATTATCAGTGATGGAAAAAACAAACTGCTGCAAAGTCATGTTTTAAAACCTTAACATGGGTAACGCTCGGTAATAGATATGTAAATAAGTAGTCATTTAAATGTTCAGGTTTCCCATTGTATGTTTAAGAACCATACTTGAGATCCTCATAAGTATGAGAATCCCATCTTCTATGAAGTGCAGAGATCTGCGAGTTGGTGTACATGGGTAGTAGGTGTATATCGATGTGCAGCCCCCCCATCAGATAGAAGGTGCCCACTCCTCTACAAAAAATATTTAAATGTATAACAGTGATTTTCAAAGTTCATGATTGCTTGTTCTGTCGCACCTAATATTTTATACTTCATGGACACCTATTATTGTATCTCAAACTTTCGACAGGTAGCCAAATGAAATTTCCTTTATGCTGCAGAACATTTGTCAAAGATTTCATATCAAATGATATGAATTATAACATATAATGGCTTAAAGAGATAAATAAATGTCACATAATTTGAAAAGAATCCCCCAGCAGGTGACACTTCAAAATACGACTGTCCAGCCCTGCTTCTCATACCTGCTCACATCCAGACATACAAGTCATCCATGCTGTTAGTTTGCACGTCACTAAATTTAGGTAAAACCATGAGTTAATATATTATTAAAAATACAGTGCAGGGGTCATATTCTAGATCCCCTTTGTGCATTACTATCTCTTGAGCATGTCATAAATGGAATCGACTGTAAGCAGATTCCATGACTTCCACTTTTGGGTGTGACCTGGTCAGCCAAAGAGCTTTGAATTATTTCCACGTCAAATGAAGAATATTCACAGAACTAGGGTATATAGTTCCAGGCTCTGAAAATTACAATGGTATTGATTTCTAGAAAAAATAAAACATTAAAGCAATGAAAAAAAGAACAATTAACATACTAAATCAGTTAAGAATTCATTTTTGTGTTTTGCTTTCCATATTATTTTATGAGACAAAAAGCATATGTAGGCCATCTAATACACACCTTTTCAAACTTCTCTTCCCCTTTCCACCATTAAGACACCTGTCACTCTTCATTCATCTGACCTAATATGTACCCCTCCCCCTCTATTTTTTTTTACTCCTCAATAAATCTGACTTCACTGCATATATTGTAAATAATTCAGCAAAACTGTTTACAACTACTGCTGTAGATATCTGCATTCTGACATACAGTCCTTATCTTACACTGTATATGTAATCCTAGTGTTATTTTCTGCCAAACATTTGATTATAACTAAATAATTTCTGAAATGCACAGCATTTTGCAAATAATTGCTTTGTTTTTGATAAGTTCTTTGCAACTCATAGTTGAACCTGATAAAGGTACATTGGATGGGTGTTCTGCTCCACTCAAAAATAAAGTGTGTGTGTGTGTGTGTGTGTGTGTGTGTGTGTGTGTGTGTGTGTGTGTGTGTGTGTGTGTGTGTGTGTGTGTGTGTGAAGAGTTTATACAACCACACAGACACTACTGGGGAAGGCTGGCACAGGGTCTCCAGCTGTGCCCCTTTTTTCCAGACTATAGGGTAGTACCAGCTGCCACCACCCACTAACATTTATTAGCTACTCAAAGGCCCTTAAAAGGGTCAACAATAAACTGTTTCACAAACCGAGTAATATACTGATGAAATGGATGTCCAAAGGTATTTATTGGCAGTAAAAACACAAAGAATTAAACCACGATAAACTCAGTTAACCCGGGATTCGTCCTTACAGACCGGACTTCTTTAGAACAATGAACAAACCCCAATGGTTCATTTATATATACTACCTAATTAGTATAATACAGAGTTTAATTAACTACAACCTGTTGTTAATTAAATTAAAATTAAAACAATCAAGTATATTAAAACACACACCAAAATAAAACCTCTTTGAAGGATGCCACAAACACTACACAAACCTAATATTGTGTTAGATATTATTAATAAAATAAGACAATACACTGAAATACATATCCTATCATTTTTAAAAGGGGGTTCAATTATTACTGTGTAAT
Organism: Protopterus annectens; assembly: GCF_019279795.1. Taxonomy (NCBI): domain Eukaryota; kingdom Metazoa; phylum Chordata; order Ceratodontiformes; family Protopteridae; genus Protopterus; species Protopterus annectens. The sequence continues at coordinate 1,368,108,514 of NC_056746.1, forward strand.
ATTATTATCCAATTGGTAGTATAGCCCAGGGCTAAAGTTATTGAAGTGGCTTTGTACAATTTTACCAAAGGCATGCAAGTACTCTAAAGAGCTTAAATTATCTCTACAAAAGCAGCCACAGTTGAAAGGGTTTAAAAATATTTAATAACAAATAGTCAAAACACAAGACAATACTTTTTACTATACAGTGCTAGTCAGGAGTTCAGAGATCACAGAGAAATACTTAAAATAATTCAGTAGTACAGTCCTGACATCACAGAAAAACACTTAGTTTAATCTTCCTGGTTTCTAGCTATTTCTAAGAGAAAACACAAGTCTAAGATAAACTTACATTTAGAACAAGACAGTGCTGGTGAGTTGGATGGTCAAGACAAAAATGCTTAATGCTCTCCGATTTTCTCTATTTTTAAAATCACATTCCTGGTTCACATTACATCATTCTTTACACTTCCCTGGGTTCCCAGGCTAAAAGAAACTACATTTATATTCTTCACCTCTGGGCAGAAATCAGAGCAATAAAGGACATTTATGCATGCAAATTCTGGCCATTATCTCTGGCCTTAAAACAATAGGCAGGATGTCTCATTCTAGACTTACTGCCTCCAAGTTTTAACATCAAAGGGTCACAACATGCTTTACTTGGTCAGTAGAGTGCACTGTTATATTTTTTCCAGTTCCATATGTAAGACTATTTTTACTATTTTAAGACAACAAGCCTGTGGTTTACATTAATATTTACAGATGACAGAATTATCTCGAAAATTCTATCTGGCTAGGCTGGCAGCCTTTACCTATCTTCACCCAATCTTCACATACCCCCCCCCCAAAGAACTCAAGCTAGTTTTTCAAGTGACCCTTGAGAAATGGTGCTTGAGGGAGTTAGGTTTATCTGAGTATACCGTACCCTGTTCCCTGTCTTGAGAGCCCATCTGCATTGGCATTGCTAATCCCACTGCGGTGCTGCATGGACATATCATATGCTTGCAACCCCAGGCTCCATCTTAGCAACTTAGCATTTTGCTGGCTGGCTCTGTTTAACCATGTTAGGGGGTTGTGATCTGTCATAACAGTGAATTACCTTCCATACAGATAAGGCTGAAGTTTCTGCAGTGCCCACACTATGGCTAGACATTGCTTTTCTACAGCTGCATATCATTCCTCCCTGGGTTGGAACCTATGACTGAGATAAACCACTGGGTGCTCTTCCCCCTCTGAAGAAATCTGGTTAAGTACAGCCCCCACCCCATGGTTTGAAGCATCCACCTGCACAAAAAATTATTTGTTGTAATCTGCACTGGCTAACACAGAGGGTCCTCCCAAAGCTTCTTTAAGCTTCTGGAATGCCTGCTCACATGCTGGGGTCCACACTACCTTATCTGGCTTGTTCTTCCTTGTCAGGTCTGTGAGGGGAGCAGCTATGGTACTATAACTGGGGAATGAACTTTCTGTAGTACCCAGTTGTTCCTACAAATGCCCTCACCTGCTTTTTGGCAACAAATGCAGGCCATGCCTTAATGGTGTCCACGTTGGCAGGTTCTGGCCTTATCTTACCACTCCCCACCCTGTGCCCTAGGTAGGAGACCTCTGCCATACCCACCTGACATTTGCTTGGCTTAATGGTCAACCCTGCCCTCTGTAGTCTGCCAAGCACCTCCCTGACATGCTGAAGGTGCTCTGGCCAGGAATGACTGTAGATGGCAATATCATCTAGATAATCAAAGGCAAACCGTCCTGCTCCTGCTAGGATATTATCTACCAGCCTCTGGAAAGTTGCTGGGGCATTCTTCATCCCAAAAGACATCTTTGTGAACTCATACAAGCCAAAAGGAGTCAGAAAGTCTGACTTCTCTCTAGCACTGGGAGTCAAGGGCACCTGCCAGTAAACCTTGGTAAGATCAATGGTTGTAAGATACTTAGCCCCACCCAGCTGCTCTAGGGTCTCATCTGTCCTAGGCATGGGGTAAACATCTGACTGTCTGACTGTTTAATTTCCTGTAGTCTATACAGAACCTGGTGCTGCAATCCTTCATTGGCACCAGCACCACTGGGGAAGCCTGTTGGACTCTTGAATCACCCCTAGTTCCAACATCTCCTGTACCTCCTCCCTCAGAGTCTGTTTGACTCTCAGGCACTCTGCAAGGGGCCTGCCTAATATGCCTTTGGGGTCCTGTATTCACCTGGTTCTGCCCCAGGTGGGTGCACCCTGGTTACTCAGTGAACATGTCCCCAAATTCCTGCAACACTGCTCAGATTTCTCAAACCTGGGTAGGAGATAGCTGCTGTGACATTGCTACCCCTTCCACTGAGGTGTCAACCCGAGCCTCACTGAGGAGATCAGTCCCCAGATCTCCCTCAGACTCCCCCTGAAATCCATTGCAAATGCTTAGCACAATGGCCTCCCTATCATGGTAAGGTTTCATCATGTTAACATGGTACAATTTGTGCCCCTGCCTTCTGCCTATCAGTTCCACTATGTAATTAACATCACTTACCTTTCATACCACCTTGTAGGGTCCCTCCCAAGCTGCTTGCAGCTTGTTGTGTCTGACAGGAATGAGAAGCATTACCTGCTGCCCTACAGCATACTCTCTAGCTCACGCATTCCTGTCATACCACACCGTTTTCTGTTGTTGGGCTTCTGCCAGGTTATCATGCGCCCAACCCATGAGTTCCCTGAGCCTTGTCTTGAGGTTCAGGATAAATGCTACAACAGACTCCTTGTGAGACTTGCACTCATCTTCCCACTCATCTCAAATTAAATCTAGAGGTCCCCCCACCATATACCCATACAGCAACTCAAAGGCTAAAAAACTGTGGATTCCTGGGGAACCTCTCTGTAAGCAAACAACAGATGGGGCAAATATTTGCCCCACTCCCTATTAAACTGATATGCAAATGCCCGTAGCATGGACTTGATTGTAGAGTTTAACCGCTCAACTAGACCATTACTCTGAGGATGGTAGGGGGTCATCTTCTTGTGATTCACCCCACAGGACTTCTGCAGACAAGCCAGCAGGTCTGACATGAAACTGGCTTCTCTGTCAGTCAGTATTTCTTTTGGGAAACCTACCTTGCTGAAAATCTCTAACAATGCATTTGCCACCTTCTCTGCCTCAGTGGAGGACAAAGCCACTGCCTCAGGGTATCATGTAGAATAATCCAGTACCACTAGGATATACTTTTTCCCTGTGGAACTTAGGGTACTCAGAGGACCCACAATATCCAAAGCTACCCTCTGAAATGGCTCCTCAATCACAGGCAAAGGCATCAAAGGAGCTTTCACCTTGTCTCCTACCTTGCCTACCTTTTGGCACTGCTCACAGGTCCTGCAGTACCCTGTTGCATCTCTGGAAATTCCAGGCCAATAGAAGTTCTGCATGATATGCCTCTTTGTACGTTTTATGCCATTATGACCTGCAAAAGAAATATTATAGGCTATGGATAAAAGCGCCAGATGGTAGGCTCTAGGCACTACCAACTGCTGTAGTCTCTCATCTTCTAGCCCTCCCTCAGGGGTCCATTCTCTGTACAGTAACCCTTTCTCCCAGTATACAGATTCCCCCTTTCCTTGAGAATCAGGTGCCTCCCTAGCTACCTGCCTCAGGCCTTGCAATGTTGGGTCTGAGAGCTGAGCCTGTCTCAACTCTCTCCTTGTAACCCTTCCCAGCTCCCCTTCAACAGGAAGTTTGACATCCTATGACAGTGGTGTCTCACTGTCAGCCTGGGTACTACTACTCACCTCTACCTTTGCAGTCACTCTGTCCCAGGGAACATCAGTACCCACAAGCAGGTGTGGCTCACCTTCAGTCTTGCTGCTACAGGGTAGCTCCCTCCCTGAAGTAACCACCACACCAATCCTGGCTGCAAGTATGCAGTCAGTCTGGGTCTCCCCCAGGCTACCAGACCCACATGCTTATCTCCTAGCCTGACTGCGTGCAACTGCACAAACACATGGTACTGCCTCATCCAAATCCTTCTCTATCAGGACATCTGCAGGATGGTAGTTTGTTACCCTTGTTGTCTCAAGACAACCTACTATTGGCATTTTGTCTTTCCCACTTACTGGCTCCCTCACCTTTTGTTCCCCACCTTGCCTCCATGGACACCTGTATGCCACATGGCCCCAGTGGTTGCATTCAAAACATTTACCCCTAGCTCCTGGATGTGTACTTGGACTAGTTGCTTCCCCTGCTACTGGCAGATTCTGTTGGGGCAGTCTGTGCTGCATACCCTGGGTTCCTTTAGACCCATGAGCAGTAATGAGGGTCCCTTTCCTGTGCAGGGCTGCTCTGCTTGCCAGATATAGGTCTCCCTTCTTCTCCAACTCATCTGAAGTGACACATTGTCTATCAGCTAACCAGATCCTCATTTCTTCAAGCAAAGTGCAAAGGGCTTGTTCCCTCCCCAAAAGGTCTGCCAGCCCTTCAAAAGAGGTGACCTAACATCCACTCACCCACCGATGGAAATAAGTGCTCAGTTCAGCAACATATTCACACACACTTTCATCTGCTTTGCATCTATGCTCACAAAACTTTTTCCTATACATTTCAGGTGTTAGCTTAAACTATTCTAACAAGTGATTTTTAACAGCAGTATAATCAAAACATGCAATGTCAGACATTTTTGACAAAACTGTTACAACTTTACCATGGAGTAAGGGGGTCAGGAACCGTACCCAGAGCATTTGGTCAGCACCATACTGTTTGCATACCCTCTCAAACATATGAAAGAAACTATCAAAATTATCCCCTTCCTTAAACTGTGGAAAAATGTACTGATTTTTTGTACTTCTGGGGTCCAGTTACTCCCTTCCCCATTACCTCCATGACTCTGGCAAAGAGTCAGCATTTCCTTCTCATGCTACCTCTGCCTCTTCTTTTCCTCAGCTTCCAGGCATAGCAGTTTCTCATTTTCCTCAGCCTGGAAACGTCACAGTTTATCCTCATCCTCACTCTCTAGACACCTTACCCTCTCAGCTGCTTTTGGTTCCAAATGCCTGGCCTCCAACTCAAGTCTCTTTAGCTCCAGATGGATTTTTAAGTTGTCTGCAGAAAAGTTGAGCTGTCCATTCTCCAAGGGTATTATATCTCCACTGCCAGTCTGATTAACCAAGGCTGCAATCAGGTCTGCCTTAGTCAGGTTTCCATGCACCAGTCCCCTAGCCTGGCACATCTCCACCAGCTGGCTCCTTGTCAGCTTTCCATACTCCTCTGCTGACATGCTGCCTGCTCACCCTGACTAACTAAGCTAACAAAAGAAATAAAACAATTGTGATCCGATCTCTGAGTATTCACTGCGTGGCTGATTTAGAGTATAAAACACCTTCAGAGCTCACTGTACACCAGCTACAGGAATTCACTCTACCCACACCACTACAAGCCAATTAGTATTTGCCAACCAATTAATATGTGGTGTGGATATCCTACCACTGCCAAACAATTAATATATGATGCCCGCACCCTGGCCCAGCAATCAAGAAGCCTCAATCCTCACCACTAACACTAGTGAGGGGCATCTCATATAGGAGGAAAGGATAAAAAATACACACAGTAAAGTGCAATTTCCCTTAAGAGCACACAGAGATCACAGTCAGTCCAGGGCTGGTCACTCCCTTCCACTCCAGGTCCCCAGTAAGACACCCCACTGGCACAGCTATAGGGTCCAAATCTCAGCCTAATGGGCAATCTAAAACTTCCAGCTGTTCAGCCAGTGCTTTGTGTCACTGCCCAAGTAGCTCACACACACACACACACACACACACACACACACACACACACACACACACACACACACACACTTTGAGAAGAGTTTATACAGCCACATAGACACTCCTGCAGAAGGCTGGCACAGGTTATTCAGCTGTGCCCCTTTTCCCCCAGACTATATGGTAGTACCAGCTGCTACCACCCACTAGTATTTATCAGCTACTCAAAGGCCCTTAAAAGGGTGTCCAATTATTAGTGTGCAATATCATTATCCAATTGGTAGTATAGCCCAGGGCTAAAGCTATTGAAGTGGCTTTGTACAATTTTACCAAAGGCAGGTAAGTACTCTAAAGAGCTTAAATTATCTCTACAAAAACAGCCACAGTTGAAAGAGTTTTTTTATTTATTTAATAACAAATAGTCAAAACACAAGACAATACTTTTTTTCTACACAGTGCTAGTCAAGAGTTCAGAGATCACAAAGAAATACTTAAAATAATTCAGTAGTACAGTTATGACATCATAGAAAAACACAGTCTAATCTTTCTAGTTTCTAGCTATTTCTAAAATAAAACACAAGTCTAAGCTAAACTTACATACAGAGCAAGACAATTCTAGTGAGTTGGATGGTCAAGACAAAAAATGCTTAATGCTCTCTGATTCACTCTGTTTTTAAAATCACATTCCTGGTGCACATTACACCATTCCTCACACTTCCCTGGGTTCCCAGGCTAACATAAACTACATTCACATTCTTCACCTCTCGGCAGTAACCAGAGCAATAAAGGACATGTATGCATGCAAATTCTGGCCATTAACTCTGGCCTTAAAACAATAGGCAGGATGCCTCACTCTAGACTTACTGGCTCTGAGTTTTAACATCAAAGGGTCACAACATGCTTTACTTGGTCAGTAGAGTGCAATGTTGTTACATTTTTTCCAGTTCCACTTGTAAGACTATTTTTACCATTTAAGACAACAAGCCTGTGGTTTACATTAATATTTACAGATGACAGAATTATCTCCAAAATTCTATCTGGCTAGGCTGGCAGCCTTTACCTATCTTCACCCAATCTTCACAACATCTACCACACTTGAAATTGCCAAGTGCTCTACTACACTGATTGGAATATTTGTGAGCCCCTAATTCCAAAATCTCCTTGAAGTATCTGTGCCTTCTAAAAACAACCCTGAGGGTCCCCCCACCTTGTCTGTAAGGGAACTATCAGCATGTAACAATCTCCAGTTCTTTTGGATGACATGAGTGACCCATTCAGCATCCTGATTGAGGGTGGTAATGAACAGTAACCCACCCCTCATTTTCCCTCTTGGGTCTGAATTACAACTCCTTGACATATTAAAACCATCTACCATATTAGAACCCATAATCCCTCTGAGTATAGGCTTGTAAATGCCCCCCGCTCTTTTGGATCTAACTTCCTCTGCTAAAATCCTACAAAGAGTTTCAGGGTAACCTCTTTTAACAAATAACTCCATCATAAACTCAAGCTCCGATAAAAAGTCTTGATCCACTGTAACCATTCTGGCAGCCCTTATAAATTGTCCTTTGACAATATACTTTTTCTGATGGTAAGGGTGCCAATTGCTAAATTTCAAATAGGAGTTAGAAAATGTGGGTTTTCTGTAAATACTTGCCCTCAGAGTATTATTACTACTATCAATGGTTAAATTAACATCCATGTATGACACACTGTCCCTACTATACTCATGGGTAAACTTGAAAAACTCAACTGTTTGGTTAATATATTGAAGAAAGTTTTCAACATTTCTTCTTGCCCATCCCAAACAACAAAAATGTCACCCAAAAATCTGGTATAGTGTTTTATACACACCCAAAATTCTCTAGAAAAAATGAACTACTGCTCCCTGTGTGACATATTAAAATTGGCATACAGGCTGATCATTCAGATTATAAGTATGATGTCATAGGTAGAGTACAAAAAGAAGAGGGTTATGGGAACCATGATGCTTTATTCCCATTCCCAAAGAAGAAGTATCATTCTGTGCTGGAGTAAGAAAAACTTAGCATTTGAAGAAACATTGGCATGTTATTGTGTCAGTGGGTGATAGATAAAGCATATGAGCTGGTCATATGAAGTGTAACATGACAGAGGGTAATAAAGCATATGAGCTGGTCATATGAACTGTAACATGACAGAGGGTGATAAAGCATATCAGCTGGTCATATGAAGTGTAAGATGACAGAGGGTGATAAAGCACATGAGCTGGTCATATGAACTGTAACATGACAGAGGGGTACTGCATTGCACAGGTTTCGGTGATGCCAGGTGGCACAATGGTCCAGCACCCAGCACTGCGACCACACAGTGATTGCCTCTCTGATTTATTTTGCGGCTATTGTGCACTTTGGATAAGAGCTTGCATATTCTTCTTGGGTCCATATTGGTTTTCAAGGGGTCTATGAATAAATTATGAAAAAATATATAAAAGGCAACTTTTAAAACATTAAGCAAGATAATAAATGTCTGTTGATACTCTCTCTCTCTCTCTCTCTGTCTGTCTGTATCTACAAACGTGTGTGTGTGTGTGTGTGTGTGTGTATATATATATATATATATATATATATATATATATATATATATATATATATATATATATGCAGATATATAGACATATAGATAGATATACATATACATACTTATATGTTAATGAGCTATTTATAGGAAGTTCATGTCATGTAGAGCACTTTCTTTCTAATGAGTTCACAATGAATGCAGGCATCATGGAGGTTAGATGACATCATCAGTCTCTCTGTCATATTTACTTGCCATCCAGATACCAGAGCAATACTCCCTTTGCTGAGAGAGCTGAAATGGTACTAGTTCACAGTCCTTCTCCAACATTCCAAGCTGAGCATATTCTGGGTTCTGTTTAGCTGAGAAAGCTCTAGAGCATTATATCTTGATAAGATCCACCTAATACATCAGTTAAGGGTTTATGAGGTTTTTTTTTCAGCACTCATCTTGAGTTGTTTGGTTGGTATTCATTTGGTTAACTTAGGTCCAGGGCATCCATTACAGAAGACTCCTTCCAAGGGTTTCTCAACTTCCATCTTTGTAGAGTAACAGTTTGAATTCAGACAACATTCCTGATCTCTTTTGTACCCTATTTATTTTTTTTAACAATTTAAGCTGAACTTGACCTATTATTTTTTTAGTGCTTTTTGTATTTTAATTGTAGAGTCTATTGGTTCAGGCACATACTTAATGTGCTTGTTATGTAAATGAAGAAATAAGAAGACAAAGTCTGGTGAAATCAGGTGCAAAATCTACAAGTCTATGAAGAAAGCAATTGCATCTGAAAAGAAAGAATATAAGAAAAAAAAATTTATATCAGAAGGCTTTTGGGTGCCCCAGAAAATTAATGAATGATAAGTCTGTTACGACTTGCTTGGCTACAAACATCTGCATTAGAAGCTGAAGCTAAGTGAAACTTGCAGTAGTGTATTTAATATTTAATATTCTGTTAAGTACAAACTTGCAGTTTTAAAAGTACTGCATTTTCATTTTTTTCTGTTTCCTAATTGTGTGTTTCTGAACAGTGCCCTCTGTGTCTCTCTGCAGTTAGTTTCCCACCCTACCTCCCTGTTCTTGTGTTGGTATTAGTGTTGGTGGCCCTGGAATTGCCCGCCCCTCCTGTAAGTCTGTATTAGAACACTCCTCCTGGGACCATCTCATTTGCTCACTTAGCCAAGTACAGTGAGATCATATTCTGAGTTTAGTGTTCACTCTACTTTATACAGAGAGTAGATTTGAGAAGGCCCCCCAAAAAAAATTTTTTCATTTGCTTTTACTGTATTTGTCTTTCCTCCTACTTTATTTTGCTTTTCTTAAAAGTACTCACTTTTATTTATTCTGCTGCATTTATTACTGCTTGGTAGTAGCCTGATTAAATTGTAACTGTTATTCTAAGTCGTTTAGTTTAAGCACTTGGGCTTCATAAAGGCTGTTTTACATTAAGAAGGTTTGTGGTCTGCACTGTTGTGGCAGGACAGGTAGCTTACATCCTTCTAAGCTGGGAATTGCTTATTGAAAGCCTAGTGTCTGTTATTCTAAAAGTGTATTAGTTCTGGCTTAAGCACTTGGGCTTCAGGCCAGTTATTCTACATTAAGAAGGTTTGTGGTCTGCACTCTTGTGTGAGGAGAGGCTGGATTCTGCCCTTCTGAGCTGGGCATATATGGTCACAGGCTTATTGTGCCTGCTTATTTGAACTGTTTCTGAAACTGGTGCAGCTTGTGGCTGTAGCATAGACCAGATTCAGGCCTGCTGAATCTAGCTTTGTTTGTATAACTTGAGCACTGATCCAGGCCATCTTTTTGGAGAAGGTTCCCCTGCACCCTAGTAAGCAGGGTTGTGCAGTTAGAAGTTGTCTGATTGAAGATTGCTGGAACAGGGCTCAGTTTTGAACTTTTTTTTCCTGTTTAAATCAGTTTGTTAGTTTTCTATTGTTTTATATATATATATATATATATATATATATATATATATATATATATATATATATATATATATTTATTATAAAAAATTGCACTTTATTCATCTGCTTTTACTGTATTTGTGTTTCTTCCTACTTTATTACTAGTGACATTGACTACAACTCTGATCTGCGATATATAACAATAAGTATCCTTTTCTTTGCATTTAAAGTGTTTTTTGAGTGTATCTGCTATATTTTCTAACAAAATAAATAAATTATATATATATATATATATATATATATATATATATATATATATATATATAAACATATATATATATATATATATATATATATATATATATATATATATGCTTGTTTCCCGCCTTTCTTAGCTAGTATAGTCCAGTTTTCAGGTTAGTGCTGAATTCAAGGCTGTGTTACAAATCTCTGTGTTTGCCCGTACCTTACTTGGATAGAAGGAAGTTCTTTGTTCACCTGTGAGAGAGGGGAGCTTTGAGCAGCCTGTCTGTCCATGGAGGAGTGGTTTCAGTCCAGAAATTAGTAGTTTATTGGCCATTTTGGTCTAATTTCTATCTCTTTCATTTCCCTGTAGCTAGGGTAAAACTGTTCCCGGCTCCACAAAGTCTCCTCTTCAATTTTTCTCTTAGAACTAAACAAACTTTCAACTTAAGCACTCAAGCCACTCATTTCTCAGCCTGGAACTTACTCAAAACTTATAGCAAGCACTTATAAACCCTAGCACTAGATCCTCCTGTACTGTACAGAAGGACAAGGCTCTCTATTCGACCTTACCAGCCATCCAGAAAAATAGTTCACTGTACCTATCCAGGCATGTCCAAAGGGCAGTTTCAGGTGTACTCTCCAGTCCAACAGGTGAATCTGGGCATTTTGAGGCAATGTTACAACTGCCTCATGTACACAGACAACCCCCTCCTCCTACCACTATACACTAATACATGTGAGAGATGCAATTATGCTGCCAAACTGGAGGCTAAGCTCTCTCAACCAAAAACTGGATCAGACAGTCAAGAGGAGAAGGGAAATACTTGCATCACACCACCAGTCTCACATAAACCCATTAAAGCAGCACTGGAAAAAAACACACATAAATACATGAAAACATACTTGGAAGCTCTAAATAACAATCTGCAAAACCAACAGAGACCTCCAAAGCAAACATCCAAGCAACCTCCACCCCCCAACACAAACCATGAAACACATACTTCACAAAACCAGTGTGCCATGCAATCACAGCCCTTAAGGCAAAATAACATACCCGACATACTAGTAATAGGTGACTCTATAGACAGGCACACTGACGTCCCACTCACTAGGCTGAATAAGGAGAAGGTTACTGTTAGCTGCCTGTCGGGCACCAGGATCCACCACATAACACAAGCACTCAGGTCACTACAGAACAAGTACAAATATGACTCTGTCATTGTCCATGTTGGTGTGAATGACCTGAGTCGCACCTCTCTGGACTACATGAAAAGAGACATGGAAGAGCCCTCTGATCACGTAGCCCAAGCTGGTATGACCCTGACCCTGAGTAGCATCCTGCCCTCACCAAGAATGATACCAGGGTATAAAGAAAAAGTTCTAAATTTCAACAATTGGCTAAGCTTTTGGTGTCATTCAAAGGGGATCCAGTGTCTGTCTACCTGGGATGACATGCTCGACAAGCCACGATGCTTCGCTAGAGACAGCTTGCACCTGTCACCCTTAGGCTTTCGAATACTAGCCAAGGCTCTTGCCATCCCCATAGTGCCTTTTTTAAGCAAGGCTCAAAAGACAAACCTAGCACCATAAATAGCACAAGTAACAAAAAACTGAGGGTAGTGCTACTCAATGCCAGAAATCTGAACCTCAAAATGCTTGCACTCGAGGCACTCCTCAGTATGGAGAAAATCGATATATGTGCAATTACAAAAACCTGATTTAAGGCTCCAGAGAGCACCCCAGCACTACCAGGCTTCAACTCATGCCATATATTTCGGCCACAGAACCCAAACCAAAATACAAAAGGCAGGGGCGTATCCATATTCATCAAGGATACCCACACCTCCAGGTTAGTGGCACAGCACGATGCTTCACAGATCATCCACGTGCAACTAACAATGAGCAAAACTACGATTCAAATTGTAGCTTGCTCAGGACCCCCATTCTGCATT
>NC_056746.1:1368128375-1368186450 GCF_019279795.1 Protopterus annectens
ACAGCAGACAGTTTAAAAAAAAAGGCAGCAGAAGGTAAAACAGCCTTACATACTTTAGCAATAATCCATGACTGGGTGTGGGTAAAACAGGATTTACCCATAGCTGGTGTATTTTAATCATAAGGGTGAAGCCCAAGTGATTAAACCAAGCCACCCAGCTAAATCCTGAATTACACACACTCAGGATTGGATTATTGCTATTATACAATGACATTATTTAAGGAAAAATATCTTCAGTGTTATAAATAATGTAACTGTATAAAGGGACTACAGTGTTCTTCTATCATTTTGGTAGCCTAGGGCATCCATTTAATGTACTGGGCATGCTCTATGACTGTACAGTATATTGTGGTCCCTGTATTTTTCTTTGTTTTTTTTTTTTTTTTAACTAGTTTGCAGTGATGGATGCTTTATAGACAGAAGTGTAAAATATGTTTACCTAGACTTAGTGGGAATGTAGACATGTTTGCCTTACATTTTTTATTTTTCATGATGAAAGCAGTAGTCTGTCAAAGTATCAAAGAATGTAGTCGGTAAATGGTGAGGAGTGTGTGGGGTGTGTATTTAGGAAGTGAGAAGTATGTCGAGGAGCTTATAGCCAGAATGCTTCTGGTATTGAAATTGTGAGTTTGTTTTCCACTTTTCCTGTTTGTACAAGCAATTTTTTAGCAAGTTAAGTTTTTTTTTCTTTTGCATATTAAATTCTCACTGACATTTTATATCTTTCCTCCAAGTTCCAGGTTAAGGAGTAATTTCTTTAAACAGGTAAGTAAAGCCAAAACAGAAAGATGCATTGCTGAATTATGCTCTACATGTCTGCATTTTTTGTTTAAAAAAACACACATGTCATGTAGATCTCCCAACCCTTCTTCAGTAAAATATATGATAAAATATGTGACAGAGTGGTCGAAATATGATCAGTGGTCAGTCTTGCAACTACAATTAGCATGAGTGGTGTGTCCAAACATAGTAATATTTGTTGCATTTCTGTACCAAAGTCTGAAGAAATTAATGCTTGGAAATGTCATTCAGCATTGTGTAAATTTGTTTTTTTCTGTGTAGTACAAACTCCTTTTTAAGAACTAAAAATGCACGACCCACCTGATATAGAGTAAACACCTGCGATATAGTTTTATATATAACACACACATATAAATATATATATATATACACACACACACACACACACACACACACACACACACACACACACACACACACTTATTTTAGATAGCCATCTAATTGGGATACATGAATGAACTCATAAGACACTAACTGTGACTACAAAAATATCTTCTTTTTTATTTTTTCATAATACACTTACCCCTAATCATAACAGACAGAACACGCACACACATTTACCTAGCATACTGATTACTACATGTGTAAATAGGATTTAATTAAATAATTTAAACACTGATAACAATAATAAAGTCATGTTCCGCATACGTTATCTTCCAAACTTTAAAAGGCAGTTTACTAGGTGTTTGTGTGTGTGTGTGTATGTGTGTGTATGTGTGTGTGTGTGTGTGTGTGTGTGTGTGTGTGTGTGTGTGTGTGTGTGCATGCGTGTGCTCTGCACGCGCAAATCAATTCTCAAGGAGTGTGTGTGTCAGCTACTTGGTTTTTCCAATGCCAGTGTGGGTCAGATGTTAAGGGGGGGTTGAACAGGAAATGTGTGGGATCAAGTGTGTCATTTTTTGGTATGTAGCGTGCATGTTAAAAGGTTGATGGCTTATTACCCATCTCTTGAGAAAGCTTGAGAAAGAGAGAGAGAGATATCAGGACTGCCCCATACTTCCTTTTTGGAAGTACCTTTGGATTATGTACATAATTAGTAGGTCTCTCCTTTTCGGATGTTAAGATAAACAATTTTCTCTGGTACAAACAACTTTAAACCTTCTGGGGGACATGAAGAATGCAAAAAGCCTTGGTTATACTCAGAAAAATCAAGACATCCCTGTAAGTGTAAGTCAAAACTCTCTTTTTCATCATGATGGCTACTGAATTCCTAGTATAACTGCTAATAATGAGTTTCTGCAAAACCCAAAATGTTCAGGTTGCAAAATTTTTTAATCCATCTTAAATGTATAAATTCTAGTACTGCAGCCCAATAGACGTTTTATGGTCCGGAATGGCAACTGTTTCATTTGAACGGTCTGAATGAGTGATATCTTGCTCTAAAACATTTTTCTCAGTTTTGTTTATTCATATGTTGTTTATATTGAGATGTATAGTTGATTAGCTAGAATAAACATATGATGCAAAAGAAAAAAAAATATTACATAAGATTGAAATTATATCAAAACTGCAGATGTGCGTATGGTACACTGAACTTTTTATAAGTCTCATATCTCCATAAAAGCAAAGCAGGGATCATCTGTGGACCACTATATCCTGGTGTGCTAAACTACATTGCTATAGTGGACATCACAATACTAAAGCACTTAGCCCTATGTCAAACCAGACACCATAACCCTACATGGGCATGTTTATACTTAGAGAAAAATAAAGTAGGAGACATAGCAAAGGTGTGAAGTATGTCAATAATTGTGTTACAGGAGCTCAACTGGTACAAAAGGGAAAGGCAGTTGGTTACATTAATGATGCCACCAGCACTCCCAAGTAGATAATAGCTAAGTTGCATCCTTTGGGTTGAAACTGGTCGGCTCTTTTGTGCCCTGTTGTGCCCTTTGGAATGTAATTAATCTGTTGCTTTTAATCCTGCATAAGTTAATAAAAGTAGATTTATCGCATGCTATTCCTTTTCACACTCTTTAGTATCATGCATTTTTCCTTTCTATGTAACTGCTTAACTGCAACAAGAACTCCATACATTTTTTTGCTATGACAGGGACCTGTCAGTCTCTCAGCTCCCCTGTGCTGCCAGCTTTCAGTGTCCCCCTTTTCCTGAACAGGATACATACAGTGGTGGTCACAAAGTACCTGAAAACTGCTGCATATGACCTCATTGCAAATTGACATAATCATCCTTGTCAGAGGTGAGCATAGTACACAAGTGTGTGATACATGCAGAGATAAACACCATTTTCAGAATAATACCAAACTCTAAATACCTGTACATATATACATACGGGCAAGGAAATGAATGTCTGAACCTTAGCATTTTGCATAACCTGAGTGACTTAAAATGGCATATTAAGCAGATTACTGTTGTAATAGCAGCAGTATATTCATTGTGCGATGCACTGAATTTGCATTCCTGTGTTAATAACAGCATTATATTCATCACTGTGTGATGCACTAAATCTGCATTCCTGTTGTAATAACAGTGTTATATTCATCACCTTGAGATGCACTTAATCTGCATTCCTGTGATAATAACAGCATTATATTCATCATTTTGTGATGCACTGAATCTGCATTCCTGTTGTAATAACAGCTTTATATTCATCGTGTGATGCACTAAATCTGCATTCCTGTGTTAATAACAGCATTATATTCATCATTGTGTGATGCACTGAATCTGCATTCCTGGTGTAATAACAGCTTTATATTCATCGTGTGATGCACTAAATCTGCTTTCCTGTGTTAATAACAGCGTTATATTCATCATTGTGTGATGCACTGAATCTGCATTCCTGTGTTAATAACACCATTATATTCATCATTGTGTGATGCACTGAATCTGCATTCCTGTTGTAATAACAGCGTTATATTCATCATTGTGTGATGCACTGAATCTGCATTCCTGTTGTAATAACAGCATTATATTCATCATTGTGTGATGCACTAAATCTGTATTCCTATTGTAATAACAGCATTATATTCATCATTGTGTGATACACTAAATCTGCATTCCTGTTGTAATAACAGTGTTATATTCATCATTGTGTGATGCACTGAATCTGCATTCCTGTGTTAATAACAGCGTTATATTCATCATTGTGTGATGCACTGAATCTGCATTCCTGTTGTAATAACAGTGTTATATTCATCATTGTGTGATGCACTGAATCTGAATGGCTGTTGTAATAACATTATATTCGTCATTTTGCGATGCACTGAATCTGCTACTGTCTCAATGAGACAGCTGAGTAGAGTATGAGTTAGATAAGAAGTGTGTCTTTTCAGCAGTGTCATCCAAACTTATACATCTCCTTACTGACATAACATAGTTTTTGCATTTACTGTACTGAAGAGAATAATTCATTGTGAATATGGGGTCATTATGTTTTGACAATCACACAAGTACTAAGTCTACAAATGAGGGAGCTTGCAAGCATTATATACAAAGCTACACATTTAGATATACAACATACTGTCCAGGTTCACACTTGAAAATGAAGTGAAAAAACATGGTTTAAGAAATAAAAACACAACACTTGCCAGGGGTATCCATAAAATCAGGCAGATCTGAAGCCAAAACAGTATGTTGCCTATCAGCAAGATTACTGTTCATGGTTTTATTTCATGTATTGTCACTGGCACATTAATATTTCCTTGATTAATATAAGAGGAATCTGTAGCTTGCCAGCAAACTTTAGTGAAGCTTGAAGAACAACTGAAAGCAACTTAAATCCCAGTAAATTAGTTGCTAAGCTTTGAAGTTATCAAAACATTGCAGTCAGAGCTGGGAACCCTGATTTATGTATGTCTCTTCAAATTTTAGCTGTAGGGTCATTCTAATCCTACTATCCTACTTTTTAAATAGGAGAAAAAATGGGTGTGGTATATCCTAGGGAACTGTAATTATTCACCGAGTCACATCCTCTCAAGATCTCATATGTCAAATGTGAAGCACTATCTATTTGCATGTTATCAATATATGGCAACAGCAATGTGAGAGTAGTGAATTAAATTAATGCAGACAAAGTAATTGGCATTGCAGCTTTCCTGCACCTTTGATGTGGGGACACCATACCTCTCAACTATCCAGATTTTAGCAGAAGGTCCACATTCTTACCTCATATTTCTGGTCTATTCTCCATAAAATTTATGGTTTTCTTGCAAATCACTGAGATAATCCGAGGATTGAAATCACTAAATAATGACAACTATTTGAGTTTCAGACTTCATATCCTTCAGAAAATGTATGTTAACACAAATTTTATTACTCTAGCAGCATTTTGAGTTTATAAGAGCAATATTTAAGATCTGTCCATATTTTTGAGCTTTTGCCCCCCCCCACCCCCCATTTTGACAGACTTTGTCCAGATTTCTTGCAGTAAGAGGTTGAGATGTATGGAGGGGCACATCTCATTCTTTGAATATATAGATTCTATGGCCAGCCATTCTCAGCATAAAAGGAACAAGTCTTACCTAAAAAAGAAAAAAATAAGAATAAAAACTCTGACTTAATGCAATCACAGAGATGACATAATAAGAGATTAGCCTCCTAAGGACACAGCCTTCTCTGTGGGAATGCAGAGAGATGCAGCCAAGTCTCCCCATAAAAGCCCCGTGAAAACACTTATCCTGCAAAATTAGTTTATTTTGTTTTATATGTTTATTTATCACAGCTTATCAAAGTTGTACATGACATTGACCTCAAAGGCAGTGAGACTTTCTGGTGAGTTAGGTATTACCCACTAGGTTTCAATAAATCAGACCCTTATTTTACATAGTCTAAACACTTTAATTGCGTTATAAGAACTAGCATGGGTTGCCATTCTTATGCTAATTGTATGAGTCATTTCAGAAAGCTGTCATATTCATTTTTAGTTTTCATGCTTTAATATTGGCAAAACATTGATAATAATGTCAACAAAAGAGACAGCAAAGCGGTAGTTTTGAAGCAACTGATATGATGTAAATGACATGATTCTAGTATCACCACCCAAATAAAAAAGTCTCTTTTGATGTATTAAAAGTAAAATGCCAGATTGACTGAAATCAATTGAACCGAAGGAAAGCCAAGATAAAGGACATATTGTATTTGCTTGTCTTCCGTGGGCCTAGTGACAGTTTTAATTTTGTGTTGGCCCCCCGTTGATGACTGACACCAGTATTAATGCTAGCTTTGTTTGTTCAACTGACAGTGTAATATGGTGTGCAGAAACAAGTTCTAGCTATGGACTATGCAGGGTCTAGGACATTAATTAAGAACACAGACATATATCACAATTATCTTAGTGGTGTCAGCAGAAATGTAAGGGACGTTATCTGGCATCCCATACAATGGTCACCTATTCATATGATATCTATATGGTAGTAAATATCTTATCATCCTATGAGCTCTGTTAGAAGCAAGGTGACATCTGCCTTATGCAAAGAAGCCTTTTCATAGCTTTGCTAGCACTGCCTTACAAGTATACATTTACTAAAATAAATACAAGTATGGCTTACATTTTTAAAAACAAAACACATTCTTTAACATAACTAGCATCCTTTTTGTTGTCATGGAAAGAAAAAGGTGTCAGCAAGACTGGTTAGAAAATGTATTTAATCCTAAAATTACATTCAATAAAATAAAACATTTTATAGATTCATAGCTTAGTACTAGGCTTGCAGGCCATTTTAAGCCTAGCGAATTTCCCTTTTTGTACTTGTAATGACCATTCATATTTGGTTATAGACTGGCCTTACCCATCGCATGGTTGATAATTATACATTACCCCTAATGAGAATAGCTAGGATCGCACCATAGATAATCTGCGGGGACCCATGCATGGGATAAACCATTTATGAGCTACCTCTGTCTTTTGGTAGTACAAGAGACAATCATGGGGTAAAATTTCTGTTTCCCATCCATATATCTAAGTTGTGCTTGAATATGGACAGGGAAGAACTTTGTTTTATGTGGATGATGGGTCTGTACCACAGAAGTGGTATCCTCTGCAAGATATACCTGTCCCTATGCACCGTTCTGTTGATGCTGCAGAAGAGGTTTAGATCTCGAGGAGTTTTTCTGATGTCATTTGTCTTGCAGATGTGGAGTAAATCCATATTTACAATTTCTAGTTCAGACAAATTTTTCACATTGACTTATACTGTTATCAGCATTGACTGCCACTGAGCAGAGGGGCAAGTGAAGTTTGTACAATGTTATATAAGTCCTGGTTCTTTTGGACAGTTACATATGTCTTCTAAGCTTCAACTCAGTTCGTAGTTGTGATGATACTTTTGTCACATACCATAGTGTTGTGTTATCTGGAAAGTCATGAGCAGCATTCATGTTCCACTTGGAGCACTCAGATTATCCCAATCATATCCACAAGGAAAACAGTGTAGAAATCAGATTCCATCATCACATCCATATTTAACAGCTGTGCTATGGCTATTCCCCAGCAAGTCCAAGATATATAATCGTAGCCTTCTTGGCATATTGGCATTGAAAAATCAAATAATGAAAAAAAAAGTTTATATATTCTTACCGGACCACTGGGTTTGTCATGTGAAGCAGAAACACAATTTTCCAACTTCATTAGTATTGTACATACATAGAACCAGCAGAAAATCCAATGATATGGCTTGAAGTATGTCTTGCAGAAATGCCTATTATTTTATTGCACAGAAGTTTGTTTGAAGTCTAATTACGGTGAACCTACCTGAGTTGCCAAATAATCCTTTTTGTTTAATTATCTCCAGCTACATCTGGCCTCCTCTTCTAAAGTGATAGCCAAATTAAATGTACAGACTATCTACTGAATAATAGATAATCACATCAACTGATTTGAAAATATTGGAGTATTCCATTTGAAATTAAACTTGTGTTTATTGAAATCATAAATTATCCTAAGATTCTCTCTGTTCTCCAAGGGCTCTCTCTATGGATTTTGTATAGAAAACTCCAGAAATGGGGCAAAATAATCTGCAAGTTTCTATGACATCCCCTTACCCCAAGGGGCACCCTACAGTCACAGTATGCTTCTCAGCAGAGTGCTGTTGTTTGTCTTCACAACTTGCCAAATACTTATAAAGCAGCTATGCTCAAGTTGTTCGGGGATTTGTACAGTACAGGTGATCTGCTGCCTTGGGTGTTATTTATGCATGAACGTTTACCAGTATCTGTCATTATCAGGCCCTATTAATGACCCCCCACTCAAAGATACTGCTGTTATGGGTATTTGCCACTGCCGTTTATTCTAAATCACCAGCTGTGGGCCTCTCCCAGTACCTTAATACTCTTTACAGGGTTACCTGAAACATATTATCTACATGTGGTGATGCAAGTGCACTAGGGACAGTTGAACTCTATCAGCATATATCCCCAATGTACGAATGTACGACAACTTGGCAGCCCTTCCCTTGGAAGCTTTGATAGAGCAATGAATTTAGGTTTGTATTTCAGCTCTACTCCAGGGCAACTTTCCATACTTTTCTAGAACTTTGTATGATGCATAACATACCACAGTAAAACCACCTTCATTATTTTCAGCTTGAATCTTTTATAAAGTCTACCCTTAGCTGTCATTTTGTAGAACTTATTATTAATTCTGCCATTATGAAAGTGACAACACAACCCAGACAAGTGGGCCTTATGGTCTCCACTATTTCAGCATGTCAACAGTTATACATGGTGGAAAGGTATCAGAGTTTTGCCAGAGAACATAGCTCTCAAACTTATTAGGATCCAGAAAGTACCACTGATTCCCCCTGCCCCTCTCCCCCCATGGACACTGTTCTCATGGAAATGCCTTCATAGGTTATTTCTCACCCTAGATCTATTATATTCTTGGTCAAGTGATTATGACCCAAGGTGCTGGAAATGTTCATACACCAAACTGAAGGCAGACTGGGAACATATAATCTGGAGTTTGCCTTCTCTTCAACAATCTTGGGGTGCATTTTGAGATAACACGGGGCTCCTACTCTTGATAAAATGAAAACTCGGACTTACTTGCTCTTATTTGGTGACCATCCTAAGTTCATCACGCAATGCTTGTGGTATCTAAATCAAAGTAGAACCAGGCAGTGGAGCTGCACATAGCTAACAGGAAGGGTAATGTATTGGTTTTCCTCTCAGAAAAGAATCTCTGCTTAGATAAAGTCTTGCCCTGGTTTGGAGCTCATGCAATGTCTGAGCCTTGAATATTATAACATGTATTCTGTTCTGAATATTTGACGGCCTTTGGTGAAAAACTTTTAATCTTATATTCTTCTGTCTTATTTATTTATTTTTATTTTATTGATGATCCAGATGTTGATTTTTTTTTCATTTATATTTTTTAGTATAACAGTCTCTGGACATTATAGTAGTTATTGGCACACTGTTTGTAGTATATTACAAAAAAATACATATTAATTTATTATTTATTGTTATTTAACAATTGGCTGAGTTTCTGATTTCATTCTAAGAGGATCCAATATTAATCAATATAGGAAGACATGGTTAACAGACCGTGTCACTTTGCCGCAGACAGTCTGCACCTATCCCCACTAGGCTTTTGAATACTGGATAAAGCTTTATCTTTCCACTTAGAGCCTTTGACAAACTGACACACCTACTATCATAGCAAAATCAACTCAGCTGAACCCCAAGGTGTTACTGCTGAATGCCAGGAGCCTAAACAAAAAGCTATGCCCTCTGTACCCTCCACTCTTTGTAGAATAGAGACACTGGTGCAGTTACTGAGACATGGGTTAAAGACAAAGAGAGTACCCCAGCAGTGCAAGGTTTCAGTGCCTTCCACACTTTTATATCAGAAGCTGCACAGACAGGGACTAATGAAGGAGGTGTCTTCATATACATCTGTGTCTCCATATACATCAATAACAAGCAGGCCTCTAGGTTAGTTAAACAGAATGATTCACTGGAGTTTCTCCATATGAAGGTCACCATAGATAAAATCCTACACCATATCCTAGCCAGATATGTCACCCTCCATGTCCCATGAATCTCATAGCATATACCTAAAACCCACTGGATTCATTCACGATAAACCCTAACACCTTACTCATGGGGGACTTTACTTACCCCTCTCTAGACTGAGAATCCTATACATCCTCAAATCTGCAGGCACAGAGATTCCTGGACTTTGTAAGTGCAAACACCTTGACCAAGTAGTGGGTATGTCACTAGAAGTTCCAACGTACTGGATCTCATAGATACAATCTGGCAGAATGCTGCAACAACCCCCTTTCCCCTTGGTAAGGTCTAACCATAAAGTTGTTTCCTTCAAAATCAAAATCAATTCAGTAACCAGAGTAAGCACAGTAACAGTTAGGAACTATTCCAAAGCAAACTACCTTCTATTAAGCAATAGTTAATTAAATTTCCATCCAAACCAGAGAATCCATCAGACTATGCAGAATTATTCACAAAAACTCAGTAAATTACTGTATGTCAAGGACTGCATAGAGGTTTCTGCACCTACCAGAAGTAAAGTCAGGACTAGCTCTAGAAACAAACTACCCTGGTGGTATCCAAAAGGAAATGACTTATACAACAAAAGAAAAAAAATAATGTGAAGTGTAACTCCCATAAAGTTAAGAACTCTTTCATCAAATTAAATAGGCAACTAAGAGGAATTTTGAGGTCAAGATAGCTTCCTAGGCAAAAGGCAGCCATAAGGCCATCTTCAGCTATGTCAGAAACCTCAAAGACAGCACACAGCAGTGTGCTAGAGCTGGTGGTTAATAGGACCAATGAGCTGGGTGCTATAGCAAATTTGTTGGATGCAAATTAGTCAGAAGGTGATATGGCTGATGCGTTTGTATGGAACACAAATGACCGAACGATAAAATTGTCGAATGTTGTTTTTTGTGGACATCAAATCGACATTTTCAAACAGCCATATTCAAAACAGGAAAGACCAAGTAGTACATCTTCCAATCTACTCAACATTCTACAACAGTTTGTGCAGGGGGGCAAGCCCCCCTGCTCCCCCCATGGTGCCCCCCGTCCCCCTACTTATATATACAAACTCCGAGATCGCACTACACTGAGGAAAGGGTACATTTACCAACCTCCACTATAGTGTGATCTGCACTACATTGTCAAACCTTGCTATAGTGAATGTTTGCTATTGTAAGGTTCGACAATGCAGTAATCGCAATTCCGGTTCTGCTACCTGAGTTTCGCACATTGGTTGATTGCACATAGTGCAATCGAGAATGTGATAGTAAACCATAGATCCAGTTCCAGCTTTATCTCCCACTCACCCCCAGTCATACCCCTAGAAATACCTTCAAATATAACCCCCCCAACTATAAATAGAGAGCATGTCCTGGGTGTGCTCACTAAGGCCAAGAACACAGACTCACTGGGTCCCAATGACATCCCAGGATGCCTCCTGAATAGTTTTGTAATATGATCTGTCAGGGCCATTTAACTCCAGTCTCAATAAAGGCTTTGTGCCACAAGAATAGAGAACTGCAAAGGTCATCCCTCTTCAAACGGGTAGACCATACTACAAACCCAGTAGTCTGACTAGTCTTTTATGCAAAGCCATGGAAAGAATTATCATGGAAATGATCAACAAATACATAGGAGACCTTTGGACATTGGATCCATCCCAGTTTGGCTTTGTTAAAGGAAGGTCATGCCTGCTGAACCTGGTGAACTTCTTTGTGATGGACACTGAGGCAATGGATGAGGGTAAAATGTTATATACTGCCTATCTTGATTTGGCTAGGACATTTGATACAATACTCCACTGAGGTATTGTTAACAAACTTACGGAATTAGGATTTAACCCCTATATAACATGCTAAATAGCCAGCAAGTTCACAGATAGAAGGCAGGAGGTTAGGAATGGTGAGGACACCTCCACTAGGAAGCTAGTCACCAGTGAAATCCCTCAGGGCTCCATACAGGGCCCGCTCTAATTTAGTATCTACTTTTCAGAAGTCAAGGCCAATGTCAAAGGGCCCTGGCTGACACATTTGCAGATGAATGCAAACTGGGAGCAGTCACAGAATCCTCCTAAGAAACAAACATCTTACAAAAGGGTCTAACACAGACATATTACCAGTGCCAAAGCCATGTCTTAAAACACTTGGCCATGAAATGCATTATAGTACCTTTTGGGATGTCAGCCTCCCCAGGAAACTATGTCATCGATAAAACACCACTAAGAGTTGACCTACTATTCAGTGATCTGGGAGCACATGTAAACAGTAACCTGGCCTTTGGGTTTCTAAGGTAGTAAGGAAATGCTTTTCTGCTCATCTTATAAGTAAGGATATGGCATCCAGGTCCAGAGATGTAATTGTACCTCTGTCCTTGGGCCTCATCAGACCCATCATTGAGTATAATGTCCCCACAGACCCATCATTGAGTATAATGCCATCATCAGACCCATCATTGAGTATAATGCCCTCATCAGACCCATCATTGAGTATAATGCCCTCATCAGACCCATCAATGAGTATAATGCCCTCGTCAGACCCATCATTGAGTATAATGTCCCCACAGACCCATCATTGAGTATAATGCCCTCATCAGACCCATCATTGAGTATAATGCCCTCATCAGACCCATCATTGAGTATAATGCCCTCATCAGACCCATCATTGAGTATAATGCCCTCATCAGACTCATCATTGAGTAAAATGCCCTCATCAGACCCATCATTGAGTATAATGCCCTTATCAGACCCATCATTGAGTATAATGCCCTCATCAGACCCATCATTGAGTATAATGCCTTCATCAGACCCACCATTGAGTATAATGCCCTCGTCAGACCCATCATTGAGTATAATGCCCTCATCAGACCCATCATTGAGTATAATGCCCTCATCAGACCCATCATTGAGTATAATGTCCCCACAGACCGATCATTGAGTATAATGTCCCCCTTTCATTATGTACCTGACCAGACACATACAACAACTGGAAGGTCAACAAAGGTTCCTTACAAAAAGAATACAGGGCATAGAGACAATGTCCTATGTGGATCACCTCAAAGCTATACTCAGTCTCCTACAGACTGCTAAGAGATTATCTATGCCTGGCATGTGAGGCACATCCACAAAACAAACAGTGTCAGAATGACTATATTCAAAAACCTAAATTTTGTTTGCAACATATTTAGAACATAGGTTCATAGGTTCATAGGTTGGTACTAGGTTATCGGCCCTAGGGCCTATACAAGCGTAGCCATAACAATTCCCTGTCTATTTCTTCCCACAATATTTACTTCCCTGGACCCCTGTCTAGTAGGGTGACTGACGTGATCCCCGGGGTGAATTTTCTATCCATGTTGGAGAGACATAGTTGTATCTCAGATAATTTCCATTCTCTGGAATAGGTTCCTCATCCATGTGGAGCCAAGTCCCTCCTTAACCTTATTTAAGTGTAGCTTGGGCAGTTTGATGGGAAATAGGAAATTCATCCCTTGTGTGTTGCCTATGTCTCTGATAAGACAGAGGCAGTCAGTAAATCATATCATAGCCAACAGTCACCCCTAAATAAATGTCTAAAATGTAAAACTTGTGGGACACATTTGTCTTGCTCATCTAGGATAATAAAGGTCTTAGTACTAGTTAGCCTAGTATACATCTATAAAACTCTGAACCAGTGAGTGTACAAAATTCAGATCACTATCACTTGTCAATATAATTACCATGTTGATGTTTTAAGTAAAGTTATGCAAAAAAAATAATAAGAAGAAATAATAAGTTCTTACTATTTGCTTTAAAACACCCCCCATATAAAACTCTCCTCAATATTACCTCAACCAAAAACACAAAAATTGACATAGAAACACAAAAGAAAATGTTTAGGTGTCCCAACTGACAATAATATGAAGTTTGACCACCACTTCCAAGCTGCCATCAAAAAAATCCCACCACAAATGCAGCATTTATAGAGCTAAGCAATTTCTCACAGATGGAGATAAGCAAACAATAACAAAAGCATACAAACTTTGTGCCCTACTATATGCCTCTCCCATCTTCAACATCCTTCAAAAAACAAAACTTGAGCAGTGTTAGAACAAAATTGCCATATTTGCAGCAAATACACTTTGCAGATCTTCCCTCTCTGCAGCTTTTAAACACCTTAACTAGACGGAACTCTCTCACCACCTTCACTATACCTGTGTCCTCATATATCTTATATATAACTCGGACAAACACCCAGCTCTAAAAGACATGCTGCAACCATACTGTACAAACAGAGCACTTCTCTTGAAGGACAGAATGCTGCTTTCCACAACTAAATACCATAACACAGATGAAAAAGTGTCTTTGCTCCAACTATGTATCCAAAATCAGGAATTCTATCCCATATCTTCTTAAACAACTTGAAGACTTACAAGCCTTTAAACAAAGTCTAAAACAGTACTTTGTAACAACATGGCTTTGCCCATGTACATCTCCAAGGTAGTTTGACACACACACACACACACACACACACACACACACACACACACACACACACACACACACACACACACACACACAGACACACACACACATCTGATAACAAAATCTGTATCCACTCTCACTAAATTCCTCCACACCTCTCAACTGTCCAGATTTTTGCAGAATGCCCAGACTGTTTCTTATAATTCTGTTCTGTTCCTCACAAAAGTTGTGATTTTGTGGCAAGTCACTGGGATGACCTGAGAACTGAAGTAACTAAATAATGACATACATTTGAGTTTCAAACTTTATATAATTCAGAAAATGCACATAAACACAAACCCTGTTATTGTAGCAACTTTATATATTTATAACAGCTCTATTTAAAATAGTCCCTATTTTGAGGCCTTCATTCCTTCCATTAGGGCAAGCTTTATCCATATTTCAAGCACTAAGAGGTTGACAGGTATGGATTCCTCATATACTCTCTATCTACCTTCTTTCAACCATTTCACTTTATGTCTTCATTGTTTCACCAGCCAATATCTTATCATGTTACTGCTTCACTTTATACTAAAGTATATCTTAATATCTATGTTTAATCTTGCTGTCACAACCATTACACATATCTAAATACATCCTTTTTTATCTACATAATTTTCATCATCTATTCCAAAGTGCTTTAACTGCCTGTTTCCGCCTACTGACCATCAAACAAACTTGGCACTAGTATTACATGTCCTCTGAAGCTGTAAAAATCTACCATCATCTGTAAATAGCAAATTCTATCCTACTATACTGTGTGTGTGTGTGTGTGTGTGTGTGTGTGTGTGTGTGTGTGTGTGTGTGTGTGTATATATATATATATATATATATATATATATATATATATATATATATATATATAGGGTCTATATTATAAGATTGATGTTTGAAAACATCGAATAACATATGGTCGACACCATATGGTCGATGTCTTCAAACATCGACCTTATACCTTATAAATGACAAAAAAAAGAACAAAAGTACCCTAATGGGTTTAAGCAGGGGGGGGGGCAAGCTCCCCTGCACCTCTCACATGGGGAGCTGCTCTCCCCACACCCCCCCCTCTAATTAAATATACCAACTTCAAGACCGCACTACATTGCAGTAAATGGAAATCTCCCCTTATGGAGATTTCTGTTTACACACTCGAGAATCTGAGCATTCGATATTCTTGTGTCGACAATGTCAAATTCGACATTGTCGGATTTCGAGAATATAATATAGACGCTATATATATATATATATATATATATATATATGTATATGTATATATATATATATATATATATTATACGTCTGTATATGTGTATGTATGTATATTGCAATTCCAGCTCTATTATTTTTTTCCTTTCACTTCTTTGAGTCATATTTAACAAATACTGTGGTATATCAGTTAACAGGCTATACAAGCATAAACAAGACTATAACACTGATCTTCCTATATGTCATGTCTTAATGCAATGTATCCACTTACAGCAGTCTATTCAAAATCCTCTCTTATGTTTCCTATACCCTGAAATCAGGGCCGGTGGGTTTTGTTCTCATATTTTTAATTTGGTTTGTAATTGTAATTATTGAAACTTTTCTCCCTGCGCCTCCTCTGAAAAAACGGTTCCCAAGCCCAGTCAGATTTCCCTGGTAAACAAATGTAACATAAAATAAATACTAATAAATGGTATTTCTACCCGTGCGTCAAACTAAAATAAAAGCATTCGGCATTCAGATTAGATCAAGAAAATAGGAATTAGAGTGTCTAAAGATGTGAAGAGATGAATTCATAAGCAGAATGTAGACAGAGTCTAATCTTGCTTTTTAAAATCTTTCTTACTGTTTTCCCTTTTTAATGACATGGCATCTTAAAAAACATTCTATGCTGGTGAAGCATGCAGACTTCAGGAGTTGCTGTTTATACACATGCATATTGTCTTACTGATTTTAGAGCCTACTGATCAAAATCTGCATTTTCACAAATGCCCTTATTACAATTCCAGAACTCCACTTCCATTGATATTTTGTCACAAGCCTTCATTTCCCATATACACCATGCAAGTCAGTTTTGTTATGCAAGTTTTTTCCCCCAGAGTTTCAGGATGGGATAAGTTTTGTCCGTATTTATAAAGTTAATAGAAACAAAATCACCAGGGGAATCAGTTGTAATACAGCTGGACTACTATAAGTGACAACATGTTTCCTTAACTGTTCTCAAAGACATATCAAACTCCCACAACTTCCTTCCCTTAATCTTAATAATAGCAGCTTGCATTCATGGACACACACAACTGCTAACAGAAACTGCCTCTTCAAATGAGATATTTCAAAAATCCAACACCCCCCCCCCCCCCGAGTCGTTTTTAACTGACATTACTCTGAACAGCTGAACGTTTCAGATCTTATATTCAAAACTTTGTAATAAGGAAATTGTTTTGCTTAAAGACTTTTTTCAGTTCCTTGACCATCCAGTTTTTACGCTCTGTGCCCCCCCCCCCCCCCACCATTAATTTCTGGCTTCCTGTCAAGTAAAAGGGATAACACATTTTTCAAGAGAAAATGCGTATCCCTTCCTCTCTTCCACTCATTCCTGAAGAAAATGTTCTTCAGCAATTAAACTGTAATATGTCACAGATTAGTGTTTTCCCAGCATTTCGTGGAAGGACTGTGTTCCAGGGTATACTGACAGAAACCTAACAGTCATTTATCAGTACACTTAAGTGTTATAGTTAACCTTTAAAAGCTGTGAAAGGTTAATTTTATCCAAAGGTGTTTGTGCCCTTGAGCAGAGAAAAAATATATTCCTGGAGAAACTGGTCTCTAATATTAACAATGTTCCTCACACACACAAACTTTCTACATAAAAAAAGAAGCCTGTGCTACAACTGACCCTTCTCCCTGTCCTGTTAAGGGCATAGAAATATCATTGAGATTGTATACCTGACCAGGTGAAACACAAACCCCTCTACATACTAGTGGTAAATCAGATGATACATGAGGCAGGAACTTCTCGAAGATGAGACAGGCATTTTGTAAATAAAATCATTATTCCTGTGATATTATGCCTGCTTTAACAGTTCAAAGTATACTTTATCAAGTCATACAACTATGTGATTGATTATGCCAGGAAAAAAATCACTCAAGACTGGTATCTTTATTTTTTAAAATAAGTTCTAACTCTGTCTCTGTAACACTGAATGGAGATGCTAGATCAAACAATGTTATGCTGTTTATCTATCAGGCTCATACGTACTTACTGTTTCTTTTTCTGAGGACACTCTCTCCTGGACTTTGGTCTGATGTATCAGTAACGATTACCTGATACCTTTAACTAGTCAGCACATCGCAAAACCAGTGTAACACAGAGGATCAGGCAGCCATAGTCGGCAGTAAATTTTCATTTGAATTCCCCCCTACCAGGATTTTTCTAGACTCCAGAAAACTTATCATACATCCCATAAGCCGGATTTGACAAGCACAAATCAATGTTATGTACAGACAGATTCCCTTAAAAATACTTTTAAAGTCATTGGCTGATCAACAGCATTTTCAAAATGACCTTTGGGGTGGTGTGACATCTATGTGAATGTGATTTTTGTCTCTTACATCAATCATAATGCCAAGTAATGAAGGAAACACTCAATAATAAAATGCATTCCGCAATGGCGATCCCTAACCGGGAAAAGCCGAAAGAAACAACAACAACAACAATACTGCAGCTTTGGAATCCCTAAATTTCCACTTTAGTTACTGACTGCACAGGCTGCTTACAAACTAAGAACTGCCAGTACTTGGTTTTCAAACTTTTCCTCATTCCTTTCAGAACAGGGCCGTATTGGATCTTCCAGAATTATAAAGGTGGTTAGGAAATTGTTAAGATCCCCCTTATCTCATGTTGGGAGTTAATAGCTTAATTTTAATAAAGATCTGCTTCCGTCATTAACTGTTTGGTCGTATACCATGCAGTGAAGAAGGGTTGAAATGGATGTGGATATCAAGATGGATGGTGCAGTGGTGCAGCGGTTGCATTGTCGCCTCACAGCAAGAGATTCTCTAGTTTGATTCTCGGCTGGGGTGCCTTCTGTGTGGAGTCTGCATGTCCTCCCTGCATCCATGTGGGTTCCTTCCATGTGCTCCAGTTTCCTTCCACGTTACAAAGACATGAATATAGAGTGTTTCATCCTGGGCTGAAAATTGGCTTTGTTCCAAGTCAGACTTTCCCAGTAAATAAATGTTAAATAAATAAAAGTGAGCAGGTTATGTTGGTAATGACACAAAGAGAGAACCAATAAGCATAGCAGGCTTAGTACTGCAAAGGTAAGCAAGCCATGGAAAAAATTTAATGACAGGCAGAAATAATAATAGTCAAGGCATGTAAGATGGTGATATTATAATTTATTTGGAGTTTTAAATACAATACTCATTTTTTTCAGTTTGACTGTTAGCATAAATGCATTTGAAAGACAAACCATATGTTTTCATTTAGTAAAATGGATGGGAAAAGGAGTGGATCTAGTGACATGGATTCATCTAGGTTTTGCCTCTCACTGATGGCCATTCCCCTTTTGGTAGGACTGGCATGCGGGTATTTGGGTGTGGGGAAAGTGACAGATTAGTACAGGTCACTCCTCTGCATTGCTTTTAAACATAAAATTCTCTACGTGATCACAGGTTTTAGAAGTGTTTATTAGCTAGTTAGTTTACCCAACGTCACATTCCCAGCAGCTTTAAAGCAGAATGTGTTCAGGTGATCTATGCCAAATTTAGCTATCATTTGTGCAGGCAGCTATAACACTTTGGCTTTTGCTTTTATTGTGTATGCATAAAAGAGATGATATTTATGCATGGCAGCCTTTTCCTTAAATCTGCACAGCATGGTATTAAGTGTTGTTAATAATTTTTCAGCCGTATATGTGGGAATTGCATCATCTAGTTTGTAAGTCATTTCCTCTCACTCTAGACCAGTATCACTTGCTTGGTGTGACCAGTACAATGGTACCATATTTCAGCTTCTATCATGCCTACACAATATTCTGCAAATATCACTTTTATCTTACATAGTTCAGTTATACAGTACAGTTCAGTCTGGCAACAAGTGATTAACTCCCTACAACAGTAATCTACCCCCAGAAACACATAAAGAAAGAAAAGATGTCAACAGCACAATTGTTGAATGCTGTGTCATATGTTTTATGTATTGTAACGTCTATCTGTTCTTTACACCCCCAAAGTCCTTATCTATATGGTACCATACTGTATATTACTGTCCTATTCCAATGTTAAAACAACACTGTAACAGCCCTCGTCCAGCTGATGTTTATGAAAACTAAAAAAAAAAAATAGTCATTGCTGTAATATCCCTCACACTAAGTTGTAACAGAACTAATATTGGCAATTACATCTTCTTACCTGCATCCATGTATCACCTAGTAAATTAAAAGAAATTGATGCAATTTCATATCTACTGATGAACATTGGATTACCTGTGGCATTTTAAGCAGAGAAGTTTTATTACAATAAAATACTATTTAACTCACCAACATAATAACACAGAGCTTTACCTCAGTGATTCAATTCTCCATCCTGTCATTACTGGCTATCTGGTATTGCCATACCTTTTAATACCCCTTTGATTCCCATTATAGAGAGTTTTTTTTGGGGGGGGAAACCTACTTCACTCAGCCATAATCCTAGCATTCTTCCCCCATGAGTCTAAAGATACACTCTCAATTCCTTTAGTTCTTTTTTCCTCCTCTGACTTGTGTTTCCTCTGCACCATACTCCTTCTCTTCCTCTCTTCATTTGTGAGTTTGAGTTTTTGTGCTCATTAACCTTCCTAAATTATACTGTCAGCTGGAAGTCACTGCATTTTTCATTAATATTATGTTCATAGGTTCATAGGCTGGTACTAGGCTATCGGCCCTAGGGCCTATACAAGCCTAGCCATAACAATTCCCTGGCTATTTCTTCCCATAATATTTACTTCCCTGGACCCCTGTTTAGCAGGGTGACTGACGTGATCCCTGGGGTGAATTTCCTTTCTCCCATCCAATCATCAAGGTTCCTTTTGAAGAGGGCCAAAGAGGCGCTCTGCTTGACATGTATAGGCAGTCTATTCCAGAGTCTGGGGAGTCTCGGGGTCAGGATCCTAACCCTCCTGCATGTTTTGTTTATTGTGATGACAAGGTTTAGATCCCTGGAGCATGTGGCTATGAGGGATTGGGATTTCTTTAAGTGTAGCATGTCCAACAGCTCTGGGTTTGACATGGCCTTGTATTTTAAGCAGAGATCGCCTCGGAGTAGACGATATGCGACAGAGTATAGCTGGAGTTTTTAAAGGCGGCCAGCATAGGGCATCTGCTTTACGCCTGTGATTCTTTTAGTGAGGTATTTCTGTGGCCTTTCCAGTTATTGCAGATGTCTTGAGAGGTACATACCAAATGGGGCATTGTATTATATAATGGGTCTAATGAGGGATGAGTACAGTGAGACAATGACCTCTTTTTTTCGGGATGAAAAGCCCTTAGTGATGAGGTGTGCCACACAGAAGGATTTCCTGACTGTTGTGGCGATGTGCTATCGAATGTGAGACCACTGTCCACCTGTGTCCCTAAGTCTCTTATCACATATTCGGTGTTTAGTGTACTGCCACCTATGTGGTAATTCACGGGTACATGTTTTTACCCAAAGGGGATAACTATACATTTCTTGGCATTGAGATTGAGCCCATGGCTCTGGCACCAAGCATCTGTTTCTGTAAGGCCCTTTTGTAGATTATGCACATCACTTGGGGATTCAATAATGGCTCCCAGTTTGCAGTCATCTGCACTTGTCTGGAGCTGGATTTGGAGTCGGCTACTTTTACATTGTGGGTTCTGTCAGTAAGCAGTTGGCAACCCATTGAGTGACATAGGAATTAATGCCCAGCTTAGTAAGTCCATCTATGATTCCAGAGTGGAAGATGGTGTCAAAGGCCTTGGCAAGGTCCAGATAGGCTGTGTGGACCACCTTACCCTTGTCCACAGCTCTGGAGACTAATTCGAAGAAGTCAATCAGGTTCAGGAGACAAGACTGACCCTTCACAAACCCAAACTGGGTGGGGTCCAGTGTTTGAAGGTTGCCAATGTCTTTGTTTATAAGTTCCATGATAATACGTTCCATGGCGTTGCAGATCAGGCTCGTCAGACAGACTGATGGGGCAGTAATTCCCAGGATCCAAGGTGGATCCCCCCCTTGTGGAGTGGGATAACTGTAGCTGTGCACCACTCAGTGAGCATGAAGCCTGAGGTGAGGCTATGATTAAACATGACACTTAGGTGATGTGCCAGTTCATTTTGTAGTTCATGTAGTACACAGCCCAGGATGTCAACTGGTCCTATGGATGCTGTATTTTTAGCTTTGGAGAGTGCATTTTTTACCTGTGTGGCCGTTATTGCCAGAATTTGGCAATCTTCCAGTATTGAGATGGGCCGTTTAGGGGGTGAGAGGGGGGTGAAGTTGGCACTGAATTGATCTGCTAGGATATAGGTTCATAGGTTCATAGATTAGTACTAGACTAACTGTCCTTGCGAGCCATTTTTAAGTCTAGCCAATTATCCCTTGTGAGACTCAAACCTTGCACCTTGTGTTTGTAAGGCAAACACCTTAACCATTAGGCCACCGTCCCACCAATATCCTTGGGATCAGTATATTTAATGCCATTCTGTTGTAGCTCAGAGCCGATCTGAGAATTGCCATTTAGATTCTTGGCATAGTTATAGAATGCCTTGTGGTTGTCTTTGGAATCTTTGGTAATTTTATTTTCATAACTAGCTTTGGAGGATTTTATGAGGGATCTCAGCTTCTTACTGAGGCTGGTAAGGGAGTTTTTTCACCCTGGGATTTTCCTCTTTTCTGCAACAGTTTCTTCCTTTTGTTGTAAAGTTTGTTTAGGGCAGGGGACCACCAGATTGGCTTCCTTTTTTTGGAGGAGAGCATCTTGGTTCTATTTGGGATGGCACGATTCATACATGGGTGGATGTGCTCGTACAGTGCCTTAGTGTAGGATTCAGCAGTCAAACTTTCAGTTCCGTCTGCATGGGTGTCATAAGGTTTGTCACTTCTGATTTGAGTAGCATGAAGTTGGCTTTGGAGAAGTTTTTTATGGAGGTTTCCTTACTGGGGTTGGGGATGGGATGTGGATGTTAAGGGTGATTAGCTTATGGTCAGACCTGACCAACGAGGGGATAACCATAGGTGTGGAGCATCAATTTCCCATGTTGGTAATGACCAGGTCTAGGATATTGGAGCCCCTGGTGGGACTATGGATTAGTTGGTCCAGGGCGTTGAAATTTATGAATTCCAAGAACCGTTGGGCAAAGGTGTTAGTACACAAGTAGTTTTCCCAGTTAATGGCAGGGTAGTTGAAATCACCCAGTATTAGGGTGTTTGGTTGTATATTAATATTTTCCAGTATGTTTAGAAAGGTGTAGTGAGAATCTTAGGACATGGTGGGGGATCTCTTGCAAGCTACAATTTGGATTGCAGTCTTACCTAGTGTTAGTTGCACCTGGAGAATTTCAGATGCATTGTGTTGGGCAACTAGCCTGGTGGTGTGTGAATATCCTTGGTGAATATGGACACTCCTCCACCTTTAGTGTTTCGGTCCTGGTTTGGTGGCCAAAAAGTGTGGTAAGAGTTGTAGCCTGATATTGCAGGGGTGCTCTCTGGAGCCTTGAACCAGGTCTCAGTTACTGCACAGATATCAATGTTCTCTATTTTTAAGAGTTATAATAATAAAAAATAACCACTGGTTGGTGTAAAGGGTGTTGCGAACGATAAAATACGACTGTAAAAGATATATAACAAATAAAAAATTGTTCGTTGGCTAACACACCAGGCAGTAACAAGAAATTCTCTTTACGTCTCTTCAGACCTCAGTTCTAGAAATACAATCCAAAGAAATATAACAGTTCCAAACGGCTTTATAAATCCACTCTCACTTCTGAGCATGATAAAATGATTTATTGCAAGAAAAGAGAATTTCTTGTTACTGCCTGGTGTGTTAGCCAACGAACAATTTTTTATTTTTAAGAGTGCCTCAAGAGAGTGCATTTTGAAGTTTAGACTTCTAGCACTGAGTAGCATTACATTCAAAATTTGCATGCTTGTACATGTTATGGTGGTGGTTTTGTCCTTTGAACTTTGCCTAAGAAGGCACTATAGGGGTGGCAAGAGCCTTAGCCAGTAACCTGAATCCCAGGGGTGATAGGTGCAGAATATCTCTGGCAAAGTATTGTGGCCTGTTGATCATGTCGTCCCAGGCAGACAGATACTGGATCTCCTTTGAATGACACCAGAAGTTTAGACAATTGTTGAAGTCAATCATTTTGTCCTTATATTGTGGTATCATTCTTGTCGAAGGCAGGATGCTACTCAGGGCTAGGGTCATACCTGCCTGGGCCACATGATCCAAGAGCTTTTCCATGTCTCTTTTCATGCAGTCCAGGGAGGTATGTCTCAAGTCATTCACTCTAACATGGACAATGACAGAGTCATATTTGTACTTGTTGTGGAGTGACTTGAGTGCATGGGTTATGTGGCAGATCCTGGCACCCGACAGGCAGTTGACTGTAATTTTCTCCTTGTTCAGCCTGGTGAGTGGGACATCAGTGTGCCTGACTATAGAGTCACCTATGACTAAAGTGTTATGTACATTGTCTTGCCTTAGGGGCTGTTGCTGGGTGACACACTGGTGTTGCGAGCTATATGACACTTTGGTTGTGATTGGCGTTTGTTTGCATTTCAGCTTCTGAGGTCCTTGTTGCTTGGACAGGTTACAGTTAAGGGCCTCCCATATGTGGATTTAATGCTGCTATGTGTGGGTGTTGGTGGTGTGGGTTTAGAAGGGCTATGTGTTGCTTGAGGTGTAGTGCAGGTGTTAACCTTCTCCGCTTGACTGTGTAGCACAATCTTGGGTGGAGAGAGCTTTGCTTCCAGTTTGGCTATGTAAGTGCATCTCTCACAGGTTGTAGTGATGGGTGGTAGGAGGAGAGGTTTGTCTGTGTACATGAGGCAATTGTTGCAATGCCCCAGTATGCTTAGATTCACCAGGTGGACAGGAGAATTCACCAAAAGCTAACCCTTGGACATGCCTGGTTTGGTACTTTTTTTGTAAAATACAGGAGTTGTTTTCCCTTACCTTTGCAAGGTACTTTGCAATTATAGGCTGTTTAGTGCCTACAATTAATTTCTCCTTATTAACAAGGAGAGTTGAGTGCTTGTATCAGTTTAAGGCTTCCTAGTGCTTTCCAGCAGGTATTAGAGCAAGTGCTAGTTACAGGGATGCATAAAGGTAAGATGAAAAATAATTGTTTATCCTAAACACTGCAGTGTGCACTAGATAAGTTAGATGTGAAAGTAGGTAACAAGTTTTACCTGTCTAAAAAGGGAAGTTTTAGTGGGAGTCACTATTATTAAAACAGCAAGATAGATTGAAACGGGGTGGTCACTTTTGTATTCTGATACTATGGAATACAGTAGAATGGTCAATAAATTTAAATAGTTGAAGGGGAGTGATTTCACAAAATGATAATGTTGTGCTTACTTACACAAGCCAGTGAAAGCAGAGAGGAAATGAGATATATGGTCAAATTAACATAAGAGGCAGGCAACTAGAAAGACAGTGGTATTTAAGAACATGACAGTAAGCGGGTGGGAGGGTGTGGAAAAAATTTCTGCCTGACTCACAAGAGACAGAGCTGTGGTCTCTTTTGAAGTTTTAATATGCAGTTAAAAGCAGAATACAAGTAAAACACAAGGTAAAACAAACAAATCACAGTATTCAAAATATAACAAATAAATATGTTTGTTTTTATTTTATCTGGAAACTTTATCTCTCACAAGATATATCCTTCTGTTATCTCTCCATCTCTTACTTTCTTCCTTTTTTCTCTCCTGTGTCTACATATTTCCCCATTTTGTTTTTCTTTCCTGTCCATAGTTTTCTTGCCAACAACTGAAAAGGCATTTTAGCTCACAACATAGGCTGCACTTATTAATATTAAAGTATGTACATTTATAATGCCTATACTGAAAAAAAAATAGCATTCAGATTTATGTAGTAACATCCCATATTTGGAGTGGCATCTCGGTTGACCGAGATATTGTACATAATCTGCACCGTGGTGATTATAAATTGAATTCTTGAGGCCATTTAGCATTTCATATGGAATTTCTGTCCCCAAGCCAGAGATGTAAATAATGTGAATTCAGGCTAGTGTGAAAAGGCAAACACAATCCCCCTTCCTGTGACTAAAACATTCATGCTTTTATGCCTCCCTTTCTACTCATATTCAGGCATAAAAATCTTACAGTCACTTTCATCTGGTGGATAATTACTAATCATACTTTCAAATAGTTTTATGAGAGAGACATTAGATTGCATTTAAATAGCAAAAATAAGTCAGTTTATAATTTAAATGATGAAGAAATGAAAGCTTTAAATTATTTAAAAAATCAGAAAAAACTGAAATTCCTGAAAGCAGATAAATTTGGGGGTGGGGGGTGGTGGTGATAGATACTCTTAGGTATGTTACTGCAATGGAAGAAATGTTAAGCAATCAAAATGAATATCTTGAAGTTATTTTGAGGGATATTGGGAAGAGTTATAATTACATTCACAATTGTTTGTATGAATTCTTGATGAATAATGATATGAATGCTGAATTGTATAACTTTTTATTTATTGAAAAACAGAGAGGTAGGGTGCTTTATGGCATACCCAAGATTCATAAAAATGCCACCAATCCCCCTTTTAGACCTATAGTTTCTGTTTCTGGAGGGGTACGGAAGGTATTTCCCTTTTTTTAAATTCAATATTCAGTCCTTTGGTTCAACAACTCCCCTCATATTTATGTAACTCAAGGTATTTTTTAAATAATATTAGAAAGTTTAATTTGGATTATAAGTATCATGAAAATAACAAGCTCATGTTAACTGTGGATGTTGTTTTGATTTTTAAAACCATACCCCAAGAAGAGGGCATGGAATTCACGAGGTCATTTTTAAATAAATCTACAACTATAGAGAATAATTTAAAGGATTTCTGTATTGCATTGCTGGAAAAGCTATTCAAGCGCAGATAAATGGAGAGGGTGGTGTCAGGAAGGGCATCCGGCGTAATATTTTGTGAAATCATACATGCGGACAACAATACAGATATACATACCAGATCGGTCGAGGCTCAGGTTAACAATGACCGCCACCAGTGCTGTTGGCCAACAGGGTGCTGGCGGAAATTGGGCTACTGTTGGCTGAAGGAGGGGAAGAGGGGGAAGGCATGCCCAAAGGCAGGTAAAGGCTAGGACTGTGGTAGTGAGGGTCGGAACTTTGAATGTTGGCAGCATGACTGATATAGGGAGAGAGCTAGCTGATATGATGGGCAGAAGGAAGGTTGGTATATTGTGTGTGCAAGAGACCAGATGGAAGGGGAGCAAGGCTAGGTGAATTGGAGGCAGGTTCAAATTGTTTTATCATAGAGTGGATGGGAGGCAAAATGGCGTAGGGGTTATCCTGAAGGAACAGTATGCCAAGAGTGTTTTGGAGGTGAAAAGAGTGTCAGATAGAGTGATGTTTATGAAGCTGGAAATTGATGTTGTAATGATGAATGTTGTTAGTGCATATGCTCCACAAGTTGGGTGTGCGATGGATGAGAAAGAAAAATTTTGGAGTGAGTTGGATGAAGTGGTGATGACTGTACCCAAGGGTGAGAAGGTGGTGATTGCAGCAGATTTCTATGGGCATGTTGATGAAGGGAACAGAGGGGATGAGGAAGTGATGGGTAGGTATGGTGTTAAGCAAAGGAATGCAGAAGGTCAGATGGTAGTGGATTTTGCAAAAAGAATGGATATGGCTGTGGTGAATACATATTTTAACAAGAGGGAGGAGCATAGGGTGACATACAAAAGTGGAGGAAGATGCACACAGGTGGATTATATCTTATGTAGAAGGGCCAGTCTGAAGGAGATTGGAGACTGTAAAGTGGTGGCTGGGGAAAGTGTAGTTAGGCAGCATAGGATGGTGGTTTGCAGGATCATATTGGTGTTCAAGAGGAGGAGGAGGAGTGTGAGGGGCAGCACCAAGGATCAAATGGTGGAAATTGAAAAAGGGTAATTGTGAGGTGGAGTTCAGGGAAGAGTTAAGACAGGCACTGGGTGGCAGTGAAGAGTTACTGAATAGCTGGGTAACTACAGCAGAGCTAGTAAGGAAGATGGCTAAAAAGGTGCTTGGTGTGACATCTTGAAAGAGGAAGGAGGACAAGGAGACCTGGTGGTGGAAGGAGGAAGTACAGGACAGTATACAGAGAAAGAGGTTGGCAAAGAAGAAGTGGGATTGTCAGAGGGATGAAGAAAGTAGACAGGAGTATATGGAGATGAGGTGCATGGCAAAGAGTGAGGTGGCAAAGGCTAAGGGTAAGGCATATGAAGAGTTGTATGAAAGGTTTTACACTAAGGAGGGTGAAAAGGACCTGTACCAATTGGCTAGACAGAGGGACCGAGCAAGGAAAGATGTGCAGCAGGTAAAGGTGATAAAGGATAATGAGGGAAACATACTCACAAGTGAGGAGAGTATGTTGAGCAGATGGAAAGTGTATTTGAGGGGCTGATGAATGAAGAGAATGAGAGGGAGAGAAGGTTGGATGATGTGCAGATAGTGAATCATGAAGTGCAGTGGGTTAGCAAGGAGGAAGTAAGGATAGCTATGAAGGGGATGAAGAATAGCAAGGCTGTTGGTCCAGATGACATACCTGTGGAAGCATGGAGGTGTTTAGGTGAAATGGCAGTGGAGTTTTTAACTAGATTGTTTAATGAAATCTTGGAAAGTGACAGGGTGTCTGAGGAATGGAGAAAAAGTGTTTTGGTACAGATTTTTAAGAATAAGGGTGATGGGCAGAGCTGTAGTAACTGCAGAGGGATTAAATTGATCAGTCACAGCATGAAGTTATGGGAAAGAGTAGTGGAAGCTAGGTTAAGAAGGGAGGTGATGATTAGTGATCAGTAGTATGGTTTCATGCCAGGAAAGAGCACTACAGATGTGATGTTTGCTGTGAGAGTGTTGATGGAGAAGTGCAAAGAAGGTCAGAAGGAGATGCATTGTGTCTTTGTGGACTTAGAGAAAGCATATGACAGGGTGCCTACAGAGGAGTTGTGGTATTGTATGATTAAGTCGGGAGTGTCAGAGAAGTATGTAAGAGTGGCACAGGATATGTACAAGGGTAGTGTGATAGCAGTGAGGTCTGCGGTGGGAGTAACAGATGTGTGTAAGGTGGAGGTGGGATTACATCAAGGATCAGTTCTAAGCCCTTTCTTATTTGCAATGGTGATTGGCAGGTTGACAGACGAGAACAGACAGGAGTCCCGTGGACTATG
The DNA here is from genome assembly GCF_019279795.1 of Protopterus annectens. NCBI lineage: Eukaryota > Metazoa > Chordata > Ceratodontiformes > Protopteridae > Protopterus > Protopterus annectens. The sequence continues at coordinate 1,368,157,033 of NC_056746.1, forward strand.
ATGTTTGCAGATGACATTGTGATCTGTAGTGAGAGTAGGGAACAGGTGGAGGAGACCCTTGGAGAGGTGGGGAGATGCTCTAGAGAGAAGAGCAATGAAGGTCAGCAGGACTAAGACAGAATATATGTGTGTGAATGAAAGGGAGGTAGAGTAATGGTGAGGATGCAGGGAGTAGAAGTGGTAAAGGTGGGTGAGTTTAAATACTTGGAATCAACGGTTCAGAGTAATGGTGAGTGTGGAAGAGAGGTGAAGAAGAGAGTACAGGCAGGATGGAGTGGGTGGAGAAGAGTGTCAGGAGGGATTTGCGATAGACGAGTACCAGTAAGAGTGAAAGGGAAGGTCTACAAGAGGGTAGTGAGACCAGCTATGTTACATGGGTTGGAGACAGTGGCATTGACAAAAAGGCAGGAGTCAGAGCTGGACGTGGCAGAGTTAAAGATGTTAAGATTTGCACTGGGTGTTACGAGGGTGGACAGGATTAGGAATAAGTATATTAGAGGGTCAGCCCAGGTTGGAAGGTTTGGAGACAAAATCAGAGAGCAAGATTACGTTGGTTTGGACATGTGCTGAGGAGGGATGCAGAGTATATTGGGAAAAAGATGCTAAGGATGAAAATATCAGGTAACAGGAAAAGAGGAAGGCCTAAGATAAGGTTTATGGATGTGGTGAGAGAGGATGCAGGTGGTTGGGGTGACACAGCAAGATGCAGAGGACAGGAAGACATGGAAACAGGTGATCTGCTGTGGTGACCCCTAACGGGAACAGCTGAAAGAAGAAGAAGAAGAAAAAGAAGAAGGAGGAGAAGATGGAGAAGAAAAAGGAGAAGAAGAAGGAGAAGAAGAAAGAGAAGAAGAAGGAGAAGAAGAAGAAGGAGAAGACGAAGAAGGAGGAGAAGAATGAGAAGAAGAAGGAGGAGAAGAAGGAGGAGAAGATTGCTGGAAAAGCTACTAGAAAACACTATAAACGTCAAAAATATGTCATGATGGGGGCAGCAGTAGCCCCTGCTCATGCAAGTTTAGCACTTGTATGGTGGGAGATGTAGATTTTTACCCTCTCTCAAGTATTTTTCTGGTATAGTATATTATAGGTGCTTTGCAGATGATTTATTCTTTGTTATTAGGAGTCATAGTTTTGACTATCTGGAATCTTTATACGACCTAAATGATATTTCCACTTTTTGAAATTGGTGATGGGTAATATGGGGCATAAAGGATGTATTTTAGACATAGAACTTAACTGACATCTTATCACCTGGACTTTCTTTAGTCATATTCACAGGAAGCAAACTTTTTCAAATAGTTATTTCCATTTCAGGAGTAACCATCTATATTATATTAAGAAAAATATTCTGAGGAATCAGTATATTAGGGCATCTCAGATGGTTAGCACGTAATATGACTTAGAAAAAACAGCAGAAGAAGTTAGCGTTGAGAGATTTATACATTTTGTGCCTGTATTACTTTTTGGTTTTACCGATTAAAAAAGTAGAATGTAACAGTTTGTTGTAAATCAGTGAAAATATGCTCCCTAGATTTTGCTTGGACATGACTGTGGATAGTGAAGCCATCAGAAAAATTATTAACAATAACTGGAGAGTTATTGCTGGCAATACTGACCTGGTTAGGATTTTAGAAAATAGTCCATGTTTCATCTATAAGAAAAGTAACAGTATTAAAATGTTGTTAGAAAATGATAACACAACATTTTCCCACTCCTATTACTTCTAAGGGTCAAGGGACCTTTAAATATAACAACTGCAGTATTTGTAGGTTTATTTACAAATGGGCTTACATCAGCCTTGAACACCTATCCTGTACTATTCATATTCTAGGAAGGTTTAGCTGTAACAGCAAAGGAGGAGTATATATCAGTATGTGCTCAGGAGGCCCAGCTTTTTATGTGGGTATGACCACAAGAAAACTGGGCAGAATATTGAATGAGCAGATATATGCAATTAAAACCGAAGATGGAAATAATGCTTTATATACTAAATTACACTATTAGTATAAAATGTTTTTTTGCTGATAGGAAATTGACCATTTAAGGAAGAGTTAATGAGTTAATGAAGATGTATACTTATTTCAAGTTCTAATTGCTTTTAATTATTTTATTGTTTAACAATATCTTTCATATGACTGGTTGTTCTTTAATTTATATCTGTATAAATACTATAAAACATTAGTTATGCTAAATTAATGTTTCAGTGGAGTTCTTATAGCGCATTCAGTGTTTTTGGTTTATTAATCATAAATAGACCCTGGATTCACTCATCATCTTCCCACATTCTTTTGCATTTCAAACAGCTGTTTTACTTATGCCAAATACGTTTTCTGCTTGAATTATAGCAAATGTACCCAAGGGCAGCGCAAAAAGCTTGTGTGACTGTTGTAATTCTAACAACCGTAACCGTGATCCATGGACTTAATAATAAGTAATGCTGCAGAAAATATGCTAACTCAGAGCTTGCAGTATGTCAAATTATCCCTCCTATGCCAAGAAATACTGATTAAAATTATTAAACATAGTAAGAGAGCTTTGTCTATAGATATAGGACTACAATGAGTGAGTCCTCCCTGAAAAAAAATAATCATGTAAGACTGAGCTTTGAAGTAATAGGGAAGTAATAGGTATCAATGTGTCCACCTGCATTTCAGATCCATCCATTCATGATTTTGAATTGTAACCAACTCCTAAAGCAACGCCGTGAACATCCACCACTACCCAAGGAGTTTACTGATATTCTAAGTTAGCAACAACACCAACCCAGTTCCAGTATGGACATGAAGGTATAGAAAGTTTGTTACTCGGGAAATTTATTTATTTTTATTTACTTATATTTGTTTACTGGTGTAAGGCTCTGTAAGGCATGTTCAGCAATCTAAACTGATGATTAAATCACTATTGTTTTAATGTTTTTTTGCAATACTGTTAATAGACGTTTTATTTCTAGTAACAGTAGATCTTAATTCAGTAACTAGCATTTTTTATAAGGTTTAAATGTTAATTAACATGTTAGAGTGTGACCTTCTTAGGCTTGAGATTGATTTCCATAACTTTATACATTGTTCTTTGCTAGGAAAGATAGATGTAGTTTATAGATTCATAGATTAGTACTAGTCTATGAATCTATGAATCTAGTTTATATTAATTGTGATGGTTTCCTTTTAAAAAAATCTGTGAAAAGTGTGCTTTGTGAAGAGTTCCTTATCACACCTTAATGACTGAAGTAAGTTACTCTTTAGACCAGCCCTGTCCTGGCATCTTTGTTGTTTTTTTACTGTCACGTGTTTTTTTGTCATTTAGCAGATACTGCAACTTTAATAAATTGATTTTTAACTGCAAAACTGCATATGCTAAATGTAAATCCCAAAAGATACAATAAAATAAACGTGTGGAAAAGTACTTATAATCATAAAAGGATGAAATCATTTCTTTTCTCTATCAATGATGGAAACATGACTAACTACTGCAAACCATACATTTGTCAGCTTTCAAGCTGCATAAGGTGTTGAAAATGAATGCAATTAATGACTTCTCAAATGTAATATAACATGTCTGAAACTTGGGGCTATATTAGATGATCAGACTTTCAAAAGCTGGACTGTCATATAGTCGACACCATAAGATCGAAGTTTGAAAGTTCAAACATTTTAATGGAGATCTCCATACAGTGCGGAATGGGAAGATTTCCTTTTTCTGACATACCTCCCAACTGTACCGAATTACTCGTTTTTTACAGAGTTATGGGGTCCAAATAATGGGGTGCCACAATTCCCAAGTGGCAGCCCTTCATTTCCAATTTTCCCAGCTATTTTATTTGAATTTTTTTTCTGGGCTTTGAGCTGATGTCATCGCGTGCACGATGATGTCAGCTCCATGAAACAGCCTGTCGGAATTGTGCTCAATTTGCGTTCAATGCTGTCCATTCATTTCCCGGAGGCCGCAAAGGGATTGAACTGTTAATGGCGGAATAAAGCTGCAAGATGAATGGTACGGAACAACTGCTGCAGCCTGCAGAGTTAAGTTTTCCTAAGCTGCAAGGTGAACAGAACAAGCCACAAGACTAGAATGGACAGCTGCTGCAGATTCCAAGAACAGAACATTTTGAAGCAATGCTGCTGGTAATTAGTTGAGAAGTTTTGTTGATGTGTGTAATTCCAAGAATGGAACATTTTAAAGCAATGCTGCTGGTAATTAGTTGAAGCAATGCTGCTTAGGGGTGTTTGTGTGTGTGTGTGTGTGTGTGTGTGTGTGTGTGTGTGTGTGTGTGTGTGTGTGTGTGTGTGTGTGTGTGTGAGTGTGTGATAGAGAGATAGTATGTGAATATTTGTCTTTAAACATGTATAAATGCATACTTTATAGGAATTTGTAAGGCCAGTGTATCCATCATGAGTTTTTAATAACATCTACAAAATTACTTAGTAAATTAGTCCATTTTTTTGCCATTGATGGTATTTTCCCATAAACACTTGCTTCACTCTTGACTGATTACTCTTATTATCTGGCAGGAGTAATGTATTATACACCCCAGTGCACTGAGGAGTATCTTTTAAAGAAAGTACTTCTGATAGACAAACTGCCTTGCTGTTCCTTGACTTACAAACTGCATTTTGTTTGGAGGGTACATTGTTCAGGTGGCAATGAGTATATTTATCTAAGATTGGCAGTATTTCTACTTTAAAATACTTATTCTTAACTAAGGCCCATTGTTACATGAGAAACTAGCTTTATAGATGTATATAAGGAACAGCAGTGTCTGAAGTAAATATTTTTAAAGTGCAGGTTGAATGCTGCTGAGCTTATTTTAAATTATAACATTTGCAAGATTTTTATGAGGAATATGTTGGAATTTTCATAGTTGCCAGCTGTAATTGGACTGTTCTAGAGTGTTTGTTTAATGGCTGTACTGAATAATCATTTAATTCCTTTCCAAACATGTTTTCTTATGGAAAGGCACCTGGCTGATTGATAAAAGTGTAGGTAGATTCAGACAATGGATTTAAGTGTTTGATCCACTGAGGCAGAAATGAATAATGGAAGGGACCATGATACATTTAAAGAGGCATAAAAAGCACTTGCAAAGAGTGGTTCATGTTTTTGAGCTGTATATGAGTAAATAAACTCATTGAACTTAAGACATACAAAAGATTTTCAACATCAGAGCAAACAAAAAAAATTAATACAAAATCTGCTGCTGGTGTCATTTTAGCTCCAAATATAAGTTCAAGCCATTTTCAACCCCTTTTAAGATTTATTCCTCTATATAAGTATTGGAAGCATAGTTCGTGTTATCATACCAGCACCACAAGCATAAAGACTTGGATCTATATCACCACATGGAATGGTGATAAGTTCAAACGCCCTTTGTTCGAACTGAAAAGTCCGAAAGCCCTAAACTGCAAAGTTATGGAACATTGATTTTTTGTTTAGGGTTTTCGGACTTTTAGGTTCGAACAAAGGGTGTTCGAACTTTTCACCATTCGATGTGGTGATATATTCCCTAAAGACTTATATTGTGCACTGATGCTATTTATGTATGCATGTATATATACATTTGTTTTCTAATTTTCAATGTGGTTTATGTGTAATAATTGATATGTCTCAAGCTAACAACATGCTGTTATTAAATATATCTGGGATTTGAGCTGAGTGCATCATGTAACACAATTTTAGAGCAAGTTCTATTAGAATATGGAAATGACATGGTGAAAAGATTTTAAACATGGTATCGCTGCCTTGACTGAGAAGGAGATGCTGATTAATTGCAATATCTGTGAAGTGTTTCAAGCAAAAAAATAAATAAATAAATAATCATGACAGCAAGTTGTGCCAGAATTGGATTTACATTTGTCGAGTAGAAGCAGAGTAAAAGTACAACAGCAGTTACGATCCACTACTGACAAATTCATTCCGTCCACTGAGATCACTGAGCATTCTGTTAAACAGCTATTAATAAAAGACATGTCACCTGCTAGCCTGCAAATTAATGCTGTCTCAGCTAAGCAATGAGTAAGCTGAAAAAATGGTTTGTTCATATTAGATACAACACATGCTTAAGTTTGTCAGAATTGCTTTTGTTTATTTGTTGATATGATACACATATTTTGTTGAAAGACTGTAATGTCAGATGATCCAAATGTTAATGCTTTAAACATCCACATTTTTAGAGGTTGCATGAGGTTCATTTACTATTGCTGAAAGCTTAAGATATAGTGAATGTTTTGTCATTAGAGGTAGGAGTGTGTATGTGATTGCTTGTGGGTTAGGTTGAGGGCTAGTTAAAGAGGTAGATATTGTGTTGTGTACATGTTGTAAGGAGAGTGAGTGAGTGCATGTGTGTGTGTCTGTGTGTGCAAAATGCCCCAGGTGAATATTCCTGGTGGCTAGAGGTACTCAGGTGCAAACTCTGTACCTTGGGTACAGGTAAGAAGAGCCTGAAGTCCCTACCCACCACCACTTTCAGATTTGTGCCTCATATGTCTGTTCTGTTCCTCATAAAATCTGTGGTTTTCTGCATTTTTGTGGCAAATCAGTGAAGGATTGAATTCACTAAATAATTACAGGCATTTGAACTTCAGACTTCATATTTTTCAGAAAATAAATGATAACACAAAACCTTTTAGTCTAGCAATTTTCTAAGTTTATAAGATCAGTATTTGAAATTTCTCCCTATTTTTGGGGCTGTATTCCCCCATTATTGGCTTTCTCCAGTTTTTTTTTTTTTGTGCTAAGAGGTTGAGAGCTATGGTGAGAAGTGAGAACTAAATTCTGCATTCCCCATTATTGGCTTTGTCCAGGTTTTATGTGCTAAGAGGATGAGAGCTATGTTAAGTCTATTTTCATTGTGAGACAGTCTTGTTTTGTTTAGCAGATGTCTATTAGTGTTTGTGCATTGTTCTATAAAATGTAAATATAAAATCCAAATAATCATAGGTTCATAGGTTTATATTAAGCTAACTCCCCTTGCGAGCCATTTTAAGCCTAGCCAATTATCCCCTGTGAGATTCAAACCCTGTACCTTGTGTTTGTAAGGCAAACACCTTAACCATTAGGCCACCCTCCCAACCTATTGTAGAAGTAAAGCAGTATGCACATTAGTGTTTATGGTAAATGGGAAGAAATAGCCAGGTAATGAAACACTGGAATGGCTGCACAGGGACTCTGGTGCCATATTTTGGTTATCTGTTCTTCAGTTTGCATTTGAAAGCTGGTGTCGCATAATTCCATTGGAGTGGGTGGGGTTACATACTTATGTATACAAATTTTATGTCAGTGTACAGATTTGTACCTATTTTTCATGGGCCTTGTCCAGATTTTTGATGCTTTCAGGTTAAGAGGTATGTTTTCTGTACTGTAGTGCAGTCTCGGAGTTCGTATATTTAAAGAGCAGGAAACGTTCAGGTAGGTTATTTGTGTAGTTTATTTTTTTTTTATTAGATGTTCGAACGTTTAAAAGTTCAATCATATGGTGTCAACCATATGATGGTTGAACTTTTGAAAGTTTGATCATCTAATATAGACCCCTGAAACTTATATATACTAACAATGGTCATGTATAGTGACCTCAGAGTCCATTACAGTATGTCTAGGCATGTGAGCATCTCCTGCCTGAAAGAAAAAAAGACATTTCAAAAATTTAAAGATGGATTTTGATTACATCCCCTTTTTGAGGAACTGGCTTTGATGCACTCACATGGACCACCATGGTGTAGTTACTCTGTATGAGGATCTGATTTGTGCTGCCCCTGGGAACAAAGAATCAACCCCCCCCCATAGGAGAATAATTTTAATTCATAATGTTTGTCAGATGCTTTTAAAATATGTCTGGCAATGACTGGGAGTGCAATATGGGTGAGTCCCCAAGGCAGTATGCAAATTTGTAGGATAGGAAAACTAAATATCCAGATAAAATATGGCCCATGAATGATATAGAGCAATTTGTTAGGATGTAGCTGTCCTTTAAGAGACCTTTTCTATGAAACTGTTCTATAATGAAATGCAGATCTAAATAAGTATGCGCAAAGCATCTTGTAGCCTGATTATAGAACATTTTTTATAAATTATAAGTGTTAATTGTTTTACATAAATGACACTGATGTTAAATGTCTAAAAAGAGCTAAACCGTCTAATTTGAGTAGACAGATTTAATGTGATCTTAATACCTTAAATATGTTAGGCCATAGAATATATGCCAAAGCCACAGGTCTATAGAGGATATGTAACATTTTTCTAATAATATGAATGTGGTACATGAATCTCTGCATGGCTGTCTCTGGGGTCATCTAAGCAATGCAGAACATTGCTACTTCTTCAAATATGTTGAGATATTGCAGTATAGTTTACCGAGAATGTCTTATGATGACCTAGTTAAAGGGTAACGGGTGAGAAACTGAATTTGTTCTACACATAAAGGCATGTCTCATCTTGCATAGTACACACTGACAACGTCTACCATAAATGTACTATACCTAAAAACAAAAGACACATTTGGCAATCCACAAGTGCCTCTAGATTTGATTTCTATTACCATATTTTTTCTTAGACACTGCCTAAAGCCAACATAGTATTTCTGTACAGTCAAAACTTCCATTTATTTGTCTGGTAAACAGGTAAGTTGTGTTAACAACAAATGTTTCTATTAAATTCCTGCTGAGCCTTTTATCTGGTTAAAACTCTGCTCAGAATGACACAGCAGGTAAGTTGAGGATGTGGGAATGACTCTCACATTTATTGAGTGATTTCATTACCTTGACTGCCAGGCTGTAATACTGGGCCAATTACTTAAACCACTTTCCAGCATACTCAGAGAAAGAGTAATTTCCTGTCAGAGCTAATAAGTTATATGAACTGTCTACTGCACTGCTATATCTCTCAAATGTCCCACTTGCTAGTCCTGAGTTGTATCTTTTGACATCTTTGCGCAGCTGAAACCAATCAAAATGACATAATGGTTGTGTTTTAAATTGTGAGCTTTATTTGACTATATTTTCTATGGAAGTTTAACTGTAATTCTTATATATCTTACATTTGCTATTGTAATCATAATATACTTTTATAAAGTGACTGAAAACATTGTTTCCGGCAGGTGGACCCCAGCAGAGTTGTCTTGAGCACAATGCTGAATGAAGCAGTACAAAAAAGCCCGAGCAACGGGGGAAGAACAAAGAGATTTGTGAATGATCTGGAAAAACATTAATGAAACCAGATGCCCCTTATAGAGTCATGGTGGGGGGGGGGGGTGCTGCATAACCAATTCATCTGCTCATGTATCACAGGGTATTGTAACTCATTCTACCTAAACAACGAGATGCTCTGCTGCTCTTTCTGAGAAGTTATTATTGCTCATTATGTTCTACCTTCACAGGCCGTCCTCTTTGTTCCTTACTGTTTTGACACCTTTATCAATATGTCAGGGATATGAACTCCATCCCCCTCCCACAGACTTCCTGCCTGCTGCCATGATAATGTTCTCGAAGTAAAAACAAAAACAAAATGCCATATTGTAGGGTTCATAAGTCTGTTTTCATTATAATTATGGTAAAAAATGCTTCCCATTAAGACATCGGAATAAAAACATTAAAATAGTAATCGCATTACTTTTTTCTTTTTAAGCCAAGTCTTCAGACAAGATATAGACCTTGTCACTTTATATATTTATGTCATTTTGTTGCTTTCTTATTTATTATTATATTTGCATTAAGCTTAAAGATAGCTTAATTTTGGAAAAGAATCCCTAGGTTTGAGTCCACCTATCCAGCCCTCAAATAAAATATATGGGGTTGTACTATTTATTAAAGCAGTATTGTTCAAACTTCTCCCTTAAAAAATATTAATTTAAGAGGAAAAGCAAGTTATCCTAAATATTTCTACAACACACAACTTTTGGACTCTCGAATGATGTGCTTTTAGAACCTGTAACCAGTGTATGACACTTATAACAAGTAAAATGCATTGACCTTTTTCAGTGAGTAGCACACTATGATACCTTGCATAAAAAATCTTGGAACTGACTGCATAGTAGATATTTTCTGTAACAAAAAGAGCATGGAAAATGTTGCACAATAAATTATTAGTGCAGTGTTCAGGCTTATATTTTTGCTTCTGTAAAATAATTATAACTTGCTATTGCAGTCATAGGCACATTACTGGATTTTACATTTGTTTGTAGTTTTGCATTTACTTCTTCATACATGGATATCAAATCAGCATTTTCCCACTAATATTTTAGTACAAAAATTACTTGGATGCAAGCTTAACTGATAGACTGTAACTAACTGTTTGTTTGTTTGTTTGTTTGTTTGCTTGTTTGTTTGTTTTAGGCTTGTCTAAAGAAACATATTTTAGCAGACTTCTTCCCAGATGTGACTTCTGTTTCTTTCCAGGTGTAGCTTCTAGTGAAGAAAAACAGGAAATAGAAGGAAAATGAAATGAATTCAATGTGCAGATGGTCGTACACAGAAGGACCGACATGTACAGTAGTTACTCAAAACCATCACCATAACGAATGATGTATGACGTACTATGAAAAATAAAAATGAGGGCAGATCGATGCCAGAAATATGGAACAAGTCTTTAACTTGTGGCCTCAGGGGTGCTGGCAGAAATTAGAATGTTGGACTCAGTCTTCAAATAGTGCACCTCCCCACATGCAAAACTGATCAAATTTGCACCATCTGTTTCCACTCTCCCTAATTAAATTAAAAATGCATCTTCTTTGGTTATTGTTTCCATAAATAATTCAGCTATCTGAGTTTTACTTAAGTTTCAGATGAAGAAAAATATCAGAGTTACTACATATTTTGATGTGTACACTTTTCTGGGGCTTTGACTTAATACCAAGCAATACAAGTACAACAAAACAGCATTGCGGATTGACTGTATTCAAATAAGTGCAGTGGTTAAGTTTTGCTGTGCCATTTTGGTGTCACATATATATCGTCTTAAAGACTAGGAGATGAAATATCTGGATAGAAAAGGGCAGGGTCCGATATTGCCTTGTAGGCAAGACACAGATCACCTCTGTGCAATCTGTATGATACCGAGTAGAGTGACAGTGATTTAAGTCTGTCCACACAGGATTGGTGTTGGAGGCCATGTATTCTCTTTGTGAGGTATTTATTGGCCTTTCCAGTTGGTTCAGGTGTTTGGAGAGGTACATATCAAATGGGGCATTATACTTAATCATAGGTCTAATAAGGGAGGAGTACAGAGAGGTAATAACCTCCTTTTTTCTGGATGAAATCCCTTTACTTATAAGATGAACCAAGTAAAAGGCTTTTCTGATCACTGCTGCCACATGATGGCTAAATGTGAGATTGTTGTTAACCTGAGTACCCAGGTCTCTCTCCACAGGTTGTGTGCTTAGGGTGTTGCCATTGATGTGGTAATCAGCAGGGGCTGTGTTTTTGCCGAATGGTAGGATAATACATTTTTTTTGTGTTTAACTTAAGGCCATGACTCTGGCACCAGTTATTTGTAGCTGTGAGACCCTCTTGCAGTATGTTAACATAAATTGGGAAGTCAATGACAGCACCCAATTTGCAGTCATCCACAAACTTGGTCAGCCACAGTTTCTTTGTCTTTGCCTGGACCTCTGAGAAGTATATGCCAAACAGTAGTGGTCCCAGGACAGATCCCTGGGGAACACCATTAGTTACAGGTCTACTGTTAGAAGTGGCAGCACCTATTTTGACCTTGTGAGTCCTATCTGTGAGGCAGTTGGCAACCCATCTGACTAGACAGGGATTAACATCAAGTTGTGTTAGCTTTTCATTGATACCTGAGTGGGGTATTGTGTTAAATGCCTTGGCCAGGTCAAGGTAAGCTGTATGTACTGACTTTCCCTCATCCTGGACCTTGGTGACAGCCTCAAAGAAGTCAACTAGGTTCTACAGGCAAGTTCTGCCCTTGACAAATCTAAAGCACCATTATGCTTTAAACAAGTCTGACAGTGCTTTTAATACTTCTTCAAACATCTACAACTCTTTGCCCCCCATCCAAGACTGTCTGTAACCCAATAATGATGTTCATTAAGGGGCAATTGATGGTCTTGACTTACTATAAAGTTCAAACAAACTGGACCCCACAGAAATCCATATAAAGTCCACTGTATATGATTCAGGTGAGCTACTGACCCTTGCTCTCTCTGCAATAAAATACAAACCCTGCCTGCTGTGACAGCTTTCATTTTATTAGCATTGTATCTTGCAAGTAAAAATTTTTGAAAAGCTTCTCTACAAGCAAATTTTACAGTTTCTGCAGCACAACTACATTCTTTTTCAAAAACAGCATCGATGGTATCATGGCCGCAATAGAGCTACTGCGCTTTTCCAACCAACTGACCCAACAGTTTCTAATATTTATAACCGGCTGCTTACAGGGAACATTTTTGCTGACATGAGAAAGGCTTTTCACATGCATCATCATGGCTTGACTATCAATAATTTCAACCCCATTGGATTTGCTGTTAGTGCTCATATACAGGTCTCAGCTTACCTGCACTGTAGGTAATGCCAAGCCAAATTCAGCAACATTACATCCTCATATTTCACTGATAGACCTACAGTAAAGAATTATGGCATTTTGCCAGCAATCGTCTCCTAAGGACATACAGACTCCACACAGAGTGCACCTCAGCTGAGAATCGATCCAGAAAACCTCTTGTCATGATGTGACAGTAATTCATCTTCTCTACTGCTCTTTTTCAAATTTTATTTGTAAACACTTTTCCCTTCACCCTTCTAACAAAAAGTAACAATATTTTCTGTCTCTACGTAATGTTAATTTAAACATAATCACTTTCCAATAACCTTCACACTTAACTCCTCACCAGATTTAGTCCTGCTGTGAGGAAGGCCATCCTTAGTGTTATGAAGGGTTGTAAGGGCTTATTCAAACTGAGTGGTCTTGGATGATTACAAATATGCCTTTAATTATAAGCAAATCACCTACTCAAAGGTCTTACATAGATGAATAAGCAGGTATATTAACAGCTGACTCATTTTCAATATCAGATGACCCATCCCCATTTATTTCATGGAAAATCACTGAGTATAACAAAGTCTAATCCTTTTCAGCTGGATAAAACGCTGCTCAATACTTTTCCGATCCTATTCAACTTGTTTATAAAATCTCTACTGGCAGACCTACACTAGAGAATTATGACTTAGGAATAAACACCTGGCAAATTAAAAGCAAGTGCATCTACAAACAGGAAAGTTTCTGTCATAATTTTCTGCATAAAGTAGTCTTTTTCATATACTCTAGTGGTTTATGGGTATGACATTCTGCAGTGATTTATGTTGAATAAAGAGCAAAAATCTTTATTTTTTTTAGGTATGTATGAATATAGGTATGCATTAATTTAGACATACATGCATGCATGCATGCATACATACTTGAATCTGCATGCATGCATTTGATAATTGGGTAAATGCACTGATCAGAAGACCCTTTTCAGGCACAGTCCAGGCCACAATGTGACTAAAGAGACAGTATTCTTTCATAATAAATATAATCAGTAATACAATGACAAGAATATGTGCCTTATCACATTTTATGAAATGTTACAAGAAAAGGTATTGCTACAAAATCAACTTTAATGTTAAAACAGAGGTGCTATACTTTATACATGTAGTATTCAATTTTATTGCTAATGCTACTAGAATATGGCTTTCACAGAATTAAACAGCACTGTGTGTAGCTAGCTAAACTGGTGGTCAACTTTCTAAACTCAGTGGACCACAAATGCACATATTTGCTTTTCCTACCTGCACATATCTCACTTGTCAAGGAACTATCAAGAAAACAGCACTTATCCTAGGTAGCTACAAGGCTGGGAAGTGCAAATGCATCTAATTTCTTGTATAGGTAACATTCCTAAATGTTATAGGTAGTATTTATGTATGGAAGGGTAACATTCCTAAATGTTATAGGTAGTATTTATGTATGGAAGGGTAACATTCCTAAATGTTATAGGTAGTATTTATGTATGGAAGGGTAACATTCCTAAATGTTATAGGTAGTATTTATGTATGGAAGGGTAACATTCCTAAATGTTATAGGTAGTATTTATGTATGGAAGGGTAACATTCCTAAATGTTATAGGTAGTATTTATGTATGGAAGGGTAACATTCCTAAATGTTATAGGTAGTATTTATGTATGGAAGGGTAACATTCCTAAATGTTATAGGTAGTATTTATGTATGGAAGGGTAACATTCCTAAATGTTATAGGTAGTATTTATGTATGGAAGGGTAACATTCCTAAATGTTATAGGTAGTATTTATGTATGGAAGTAGTTGCATGCAAATGCCCGTCTTAGTTAGTTAATGAACTAGACCTTCTACTACATGTATTTTTCATCAAGTACCATTTGGCAGGACTTCAGGAAATGTGACGTTTCTCATGTCTACAGTTTGATCATGATGGACATTCTTCTTCTTTATGTTCAGTATCTGTAAGGCTTTGATGCCCCCCCCCCCCGTGGAGGACTATACAGGAAGTGCACAGGGAAAAGGAAATTCACCTAGTCCGTTATTCAGCTGTCTAGTTGTTCTAACATATAATATGAATGTCTGTAATTTTCTTAGACATAAAATAATTGTACATCTTTTGGCACAGTTTCCAGTATCAGAAACATATACCCTGATTTTAGCCAGTAGCTGATAGTTACTTTTGAGATGGTTGACAAGTTTGAGAAGACAGTGTTATCAGTCCTGTAGATGCCAAGATCCTAGCAGAGAGATTATTTAGGTTTTAAACAAGCTCCTTAAAACACAAGCTATTAACAATCTTCTTCCTATAATCTTGCATTGGATTCAGTTAGTAACTGCAAACTATCTGACTCTTGACATGTTAGTTGATAAATGGCATCTGTGCCTCAAGCTTGAGGAAAGTCACACTTAAAAAAAAAAAATATATATATATATATATATATATATATATATATATATATATATATATATATATATTTTTTTTTTGTATGTATGTATGTATGTAAATTGGGTTTCTCAGTGTTTCAATGTATTCCCAAGGTACAATGACCACTGCCTCACATATGACTAGCTAGAAGCCTATTACAAGAAAACCTTTGATGAAATCCCCACCCCCCTCACCTTCCAATTCAGCTGCTAAACTCTTAAACATTATAATATTTGTCACCGGCCTGACATGATTTCCTAGGGTGCAGTATTCCACAGGAGCCCCCCCCCAAACTAAGACATTATTAGTCTTAGCACTACGTTCACTTTAGGAATCCGAACTATATAATTGTTGTTTCTTATATTCAAATTATCAGATGATTATATTATACACAAACATGCTACTAGATGAATCTTACTTATGATCTTAAACATTATTCTGAGGTCTGCCCTTACAGCTGACAGCAAAATATCTTACTGTTGGAAGTGTTTTGGCATAGCTGATGTTCCTCAAACCTGCTATATTCTTTGTAAATTATTTTTTCATTCTTTCTTTTTAATCTAGCCTAAGAAGTAACTGCATGTTGAACTACAGTGTTAAATGCCTGGTATTTTATAGGCCTTGTACAATGGGATCATGACCTCCTTTCTCCATTTGTGACCATTCTGACTACCTCACTCGTGATACTATGAGACCTTCAGACTACCCCATTAGTCTTGTGGTCTTATTTCAGAATGGAATCTATTATAATGCCCAAATCTTTAATAGCTACCCTTCTAGTCAGTAACTAATTGTGTATTGCATATCGGTAGTGTTTTGTTTTTCCATAGTGGTGGACTGAGTCCTTACTAGCACCATGACGAATATTGACTATTCATATAAGGAATCCAAATTATGCTGTAATAAAGCATGTTCCTTTATGCTGGTTACCAATAAGCCACCTTTGATGTCATCTGTGAAATGACTTAGCTGGAGTGTTTCGTTCTCTGGCATTGTAATCATAAAACCATTAAATAATGTGAAACTTAACCCTTAGCCTTGTGGGACTCCCTTACTAATTGTTCACCAATTTGGGTAAATGATTCCTTCTCACATACCTTTCTTTAATTCTTCTTTTGAAATCAAAAATGAATGGTTGTACTTTGCCTCTTGTGACATTTTATGGCAACTAATTTACAGATATCTCATAATTTTACCTATTTTTGCCAGAGATTATTTTTTTACTAGTCTTGTGTATATTTTTTACAAAAAATGATTTTTATTGCTCAAGATTTTCAGAAACTTGGTTGATATAATTGCATTTTAGCCATATAAAATCTATGAACATGTATTTCATTCAGTACTACATCGAAATAATTAATGGTTGGTAAGTGTTTTTAAGTGTAAGTATATTTATCTCTTGCTGCATGAAGGAAGCAGCAAGACTTGAATTTCAAAACACAATATATCCTATTTGTCACCACATTGCACTTTTATACCTCTGTTGTTTGTGCTAAATGAAAACCTTTACCTCTACTCTTCAAAGTACAAAAAAGTGGTTTGGTACATTAAAGCCCAAAACATCAAAGCCTACTAAGTCTAAATATAATTTACTAAATGGACATTCTATCAATACTTCTGAGTAAATAGACAATTTATCAATAATTCTTTCTGACAGGTTCTGCCCCATCCCATCCCAGTCATAAGTAAAGAAGACTCCATGTACTCATTCTATATCATAACTATTTCCAGAGCTGTTTAACATTGAGACAAATTGCATTTACCCTTACTGAATTACCTGTTCAATCACCCAGTCTCAGTCAAATGGGTAATATATTTTGTTATTTATATAGTCTACTTTGCAATGTCATAAATATAGTAATATGGAAAAGCATGTCTCCACTCCAGATATTGCAATAGTGGTTGGTCACAAACAGAAAAGGAAAGTGCTTTGTCTGCCCAAATTCACAGCTATCCTTTCCTATAAATGGGTCATGTGATGCGTCTGCTGTGCAATGTAATGGTTCTAACGTGATGTTCATCTTGTTTTTTTGACACAAGGATTACATACTAAGCTATGTAGGGCTGTGCAATGCAATGCTTCTAACGTGTTCATCTTGTTTTCTTGTTATAAGGATTGCATAGTAAGCTATGTAGGGCTGTGTAATACAATGCTTCTAACTTGATGTTCATCTTGTTTTCTTGACACAAGGATTGTATAGTAAGCTATGTAGGGCTGTGCAATGCAATGCTTCTAACGTGATGTTCATCTTGTTTTCTTGACACAAGGATTGCATACTAAGCTATGTAGGGCTGTGCAATGCAATGCTTCTAACGTGTTCATATTGTTTTCTTGACACAAGGATTGAATACTAAGCTATGTAGGACTGTGCAATGCAATGCTTCTAACATGATGTTCATCTTGTTTTCTTGACACAAGGATTGCATACTAAGCTATGTAGGGCTGTGCAATGCAATGTTTCTAATGTGATGTTCATCTTGTTTTCTTGACACAAGGATTGCATAGTAAGCTATGTAGGGCTGTGCAATGCAATGCTTCTAACGTGATGTTCATCTTGTTTCTTGACACAAGGATTGCAAATTAAGCTATATATGGCTGTGCAATGCAATACTTCTAATGTGATGTTCATCTACTTTTTTTAACACAAGGATTGCATGCTAAGCTATGAAGGATTGGGCAATGCAATGCTTCTAATGTGATGTTCATCTTGTTTTCTTGACACAAGGATTGCATAGTAAGCTATGTAGGGCTGTGCAATGCAATGCTTCTAATGTGATGTTCATCTTGTTTTCTTGACACAAGGATTGCATACTAAGCTATGTAGGGCTGTGCAATGCAATGCTTCTAACATGATGTTCATCTTGTTTTCTTGACACAAGGATTGCATAGTAAGCTATGTAGGGCTGTGCAATGCAATGCTTCTAATGTGATGTTCATCTTGTTTTCTTGACACAAGGATTGCATACTAAGCTATGTAGGGCTGTGCAATGCAATGCTTCTAATGTGATGTTCATCTTGTTTTCTTGACACAAGGATTGCATAGTAAGCTATGTAGGGCTGTGCAATGCTTCTAATGTGATGTTCATCTTGTTTTCTTGACACAAGGATTGCATACTAAGCTATGTAGGGCTGTGCAATGCAATGCTTCTAACGTGATGTTCATCTTGTTTTCTTGACACAAGGATTGCATACTAAGCTATGTAGGGCTGTGCAATGCAATGCTTCTAACGTGATGTTCATCTTGTTTTCTTGACACAAGGATTGCAAGTTAAGCTATATAGGGCAGTGCAATGCAATGCTTTTAATGTGATGTTCATCTACTTTTTTTGACACAAAGATTGCATACTAAGCTATGACAGGCTGTGCAATGCAATGCTTTTAATGTGATGTTCATCTTGTTTTCTAGACACAAGGATTGCATACTATGCTATTTAGGGCTGTGCAATGCAACACTTCTAATGCAATGCTCTTCTTGTTTTCTTGACACAAGAAATGCATAGTAAGCTATGTTGGGCTGGCAATGCAATTTTTCTAATGTGATGTTCATCTTGTTTTCTTGACACAAGGATTGTATAGTAAGCAATGTAGGGATGTGCAATGCAATGTTTCTAATGTGATGTTCATCTTGTTTTCTTGACGCGAGGATTGCAAATTAAACTATATAGGGCTGTGCAATGCAATGCTTCTAATGTGACGTTCATCTACTTTTTTTACACACAAGGATTGCATACTAAGCTATGTAGGATTGGGCAATGCAATGCTTCTAAGGTGACATTCATCTTGTTTTCTTGACACAAAGATTGCATACTAAGCTATGTAGCACTGTGCAATGCAATGCTTCTAACATGATGTTCACCTTGTTTTCTTGACACACGGATTCCATAGTAAGCTATGTAGGGCAGTGCAATGCAATAATTCTAATGTAATGTTCATCTTGTTTTCTTGACACAAGGATTGCATACTAAGCTATGTAGGGCTGTGCAATGCAATGCATCTAACGTGATGTTCATCTTGTTTTCTTGACACAAGGATTGCATACTATGCTATGTACAGCTCTGTAATGCAATGCTTCTAATGTGATGTTCATCTTGTTTTCTTGACACAAGGATTGCATACTATGCTATGTAGGGCTGTGCAATGCAATGCTTCTAAAATTATGTTCATCTTGTTTTCCTGACAAAAGGATTGCATACTAAGCTTTGTAGGACAACGCAATGCAATGCTTCTAACATGATGTTAATCTTGTTTTCTTGACGAAAGGATTGCATTCTAGGCAATGTAGGGGGCTGCAATGCAATGCTTCTAAAGTGATGTTCATCTTATTTTCTTGACACAAGGATTGCATGGTAAGCTATGTAGGGCTATGCAATGCAATGCTTCTAAGGTGATGTTCATTTTGTTTTCTTGACACAAGGGTTGCATAGTAAGCTATGTAGGGTTGTGCAATGCAATGCTTCTAATATGATGTTCATCTTGTTTTCTTGACACAAGGATTGCATACTAAGCTATGTAGGGCTCTGCAATGCAATGCTTCTAATGTGATGTTCATCTTGTTTTCTTGACACAAGGATTGCATGCTAAGCTGAGTAGCGCTGTGCAATGCAATGCTTCTAACATTTAGTTCATCTTGTTTTCTTGACACTAGTGGTGCATGCTAAGCTAAGTAGGGCTGTGCGATGCAATGCTTCTAACGTGATGTTCATCTTGTTTCCTTGACACAAACATTGCATACTAAGCTATGACAGGCTATGCAATGCAATGCTTCTAACGTGATGTTCATCTTGTTTTCTTGACACAAGGGTTGCATACTATGCTACATAGGGCTCTGCAATGCAATGCTTCTAATGTTATGTTCATCTTCTTTTCTTGACACAAGGATTGCATACTTTGCTATGTAGGGCTGTGCAATGCAACACTTCTAATGCAATGTTCTTCTTGTTTTCTTGACACAAGGATTGCATGCTAAGCTAAGTAGCGCTGTGCAATGCAATGCTTCTAACATTTAGTTCATCTTGTTTTCTTGACACAAGGGTTGCATGCTAACCTAAGTAGGGCTGTGCAATGCAACGCTTCTAACGTGATGTTCATCTTGTTTCCTTGACACAAACATTGCATACTAAGCTATGACAGGCTATGCAATGCAATGCTTCTAGCATGATGTTCATCTTGTTTTCTTGACACAAGGGTTGCATACTATGCTACATAGGGCTCTGCAATGCAATGCTTCTAATGTTATGTTCATCTTCTTTTCTTGACACAAGGATTGCATACTATGCTATGTAGGGCTGTGAAATGCAACACTTCTAATGCAATGCTCTTCTTGTTTTCTTGACACAAGAAATGCATAGTAAGCTATGTAGGGCTGGGCAATGCAATTCTTCTAATGTGATGTTCATCTTGCTTTCGTTACACAAGGATTGCATAGTAAGTTATGTAAGGCTGTGCAATGCAAATGCTTCTAACGTGATGTTCATCTTGTTTTCTTGACACAAGGATTGTATAGTAAGCTATGTAGCACTGTGCAATGCAATGCTTTTAACATGATGTTCCTCTTGTTTTTTTGACACAAGGCTTGCATACTAAGCAATGTAGGGCTGTGCAATGCAATGCATCTAACGTAATGTGCATCTTCTTTTCTTGACATAAAGATTTTATACTAAGCTATATAGGATTGTGCAATGCAATGCTTCTAATGTGATGTTCATCTTGTTTTCTTGACACAAGGATTGCATAGTAAGCTATGTAGGGCTGCGCAAAGCAATGCTTCTAACGTGATGTTCATCTTATTTTCTTGAAGCAAAGATTGCGTAATAAGCTATTTAGGGCTGTGCAATGCAAACATTCTAACGTGATGTTCATCTACTTTTTTTAACACAAGGACTGCATACTAAGCTATGTAGGATTGTGCAATGCAATGCTTCTAAGGTGATGTTCATCTTGTTTTCTTGACACAAGGATTACATACCTAGCTATGTAGGGGTGTGCAATGCAATGCTGCTAACGTGATGTTCATCCTGTTTTCTTGACACAAAGATTGCATACTAAGCTATGTAGAACTGTGCAATGCAATGCTTCTAACATGATGTTCCTCTTGTTTTCTTGACACAAGGCTTGCATACTAAGCTATGTAGGGCTGTGCAATGCAATGCATCTAACGTGATGTTCATCTTGTTTCCTTGACACAAAGATTGCATATTAAGCTATGAAGGGCTGTGCAATGCAATGCTTCTAATGTGATGTTCATCTTGTTTTCTTGACACAAAGGTTGCATAGTAAGCTATGTAGGTTTGTGCAATGCAATGCATATAATATGATGTTCATCTTGTTTTCTTGACACAAGGATTGCATACTATGCTATGAACAGCTCTGTAATGCAATGCTTTTAATGTGATGTTCATCTTGTTTGATTGACACAAGGATTGCATACTATGATATGTAGGGCTGTGAAGTGCAATGCTTCTAAAGTAATGTTCATCTTGTTCTCTTGACAGA
This sequence comes from Protopterus annectens, assembly GCF_019279795.1. Taxonomy (NCBI): domain Eukaryota; kingdom Metazoa; phylum Chordata; order Ceratodontiformes; family Protopteridae; genus Protopterus; species Protopterus annectens. Next base: position 1,368,178,449 of record NC_056746.1, read on the forward strand.
AGGATTGCAAAGTAAGCTATGTAGGGCTGTGCAATGCAATGCTTCTAACATGATGTTAATCTTGTCTTCTTGACACAAGGATTGCATACTTAGCTATGTAGGGCTCTGCAAAGCAATGCTTCTAACATCATGTTCATCTTATTTTCTTGACACAAGGTTTGCATGGTAAGCTATGTAGGGCTATGAAATGCAATGCTTCTAACGTGATGTTCATTTTATTTTCTTGACACAAGGGTTGCATAGCAAGCTATGTAGGGTTGTGCAATGCAATGCTTCTAATATGAACTTCATCTTGTTTTCTTAACACAAGGATTGCGTACTAAGCTATGTATGACTGTGCAATGCAATGCTTCTAACATGATGTTCATCTTGTTTTCTTGACACATGGATTGTATAGTAAGCTATTCAGGGTTGTGCAATGCAATTCTTCTAACGTGATGTTCATCTTGTTTTCTTGACACAAGGATTGCAAATTAAGCTATATAGGGCTGTGCAATGCAATGCTTCTAATGTAATGTTCATTTACTTTTTCTTGACACAAGGATTGCATACTAAGCTATGTAGGTCTGGACAATGCAATGCTTCTAAGGTGATGTTCATCTTATTTTCTTGAGACAAGGATTGCATACTAAACTATGTATGGGGTGTGCAATGCAATGCTTCTAATGTGATGTTCATCTTGTTTTCTTGACACAAAGATTGCATACTAAGCTATGTAGCACTGTGCAATGCACCCCTCTTTACCTTGGCTGCTGTGCGTTCTATACCTGGTGCTAAAACGCCTGTTGAAAGTAAGCGTTTTTCTGTTGAAACTTTACTAAGTGGAGCCTATAAACATCACTCTAACTGCCTACAACCCTCCCGGAGGACCAGAATTGTTTTATCTACCAAGATACAACCCTCCAACCTTCTTGGAAACATACCCAATAAGACAGTGAAACTTTACTAAGTGGAGCCTATAAACATCACTCTAACTGCCTACAACCCTCCCGGAGGACCAGAATTGTTTTATCTACCAAGATACAACCCTCCAACCTTCTTGAAACATACCCAATAAGACAGTGAAACTTTACTAAGTGGAGCCTATAAACATCACTCTAACTGCCTACAACCCTCCCGGAGGACCAGAATTGTTTTATCTACCAAGATACAACCCTCCAACCTTCTTGGAAACATACCCAATAAGACAGTGAAACTTTACTAAGTGGAGCCTATAAACATCACTCTAACTGCCTACAACCCTCCCGGAGGACCAGAATTGTTTTATCTACCAAGATACAACCCTCCAACCTTCTTGGAAACATACCCAATAAGACAGTGAAACTTTACTAAGTGGAGCCTATAAACATCACTCTAACTGCCTACAACCCTCCGGAGGACCAGAATTGTTTTATCTACCAAGATACAACCCTCCAACCTTCTTGGAAACATACCCAATAAGACAGTGAAACTTTACTAAGTGGAGCCTATAAACATCACTCTAACTGCCTACAACCCTCCCGGAGGACCAGAATTGTTTTATCTACCAAGATACAACCCTCCAACCTTCTTGGAAACATACCCAATAAGACAGTGAAACTTTACTAAGTGGAGCCTATAAATATCACTCTAACTGCCTACAACCCTCCCGGAGGACCAGAATTGTTTTATCTACCAAGATACAACCCTCCAACCTTCTTGGAAACATACCCAATAAGACAGTGAAACTTTACTAAGTGGAGCCTATAAACATCACTCTAACTGCCAACAACCCTCCCGGAGGACCAGAATTGTTTTATCTACCAAGATACAACCCTCCAACCTTCTTGGAAACATACCCAATAAGACAGTGAAAATACGTGCTACTCTAATACGTTTCACTCTAAAGGATTAAGAATTGTGTATGTTAACCTAGCTACCTACATAGGACTGCCTGCAGCCAATACCCCTACCCCCACTACCAAACTAGTGGAGTCTCCCTTCCTACATCTTTCCCAACAGTTCCCCTTGAGGTTTTAATACATTATTTCCCTCCCCATCCCATTTTCTTTATCACCCCCTTTCTCTAGCCACTGTCTTAGCTATAATTTATCTGGCCACTAGGTCAAACCCTTCTACTGCCTTTTTGCTCACACCTCTCCTATACCTATAAAAGTGTCTTGGTAGGCTTTTCTTTTTTTCCAGACTGTTTGTCTTTCACCCTCCCCTCCCAGACTGTGTTACATATACTACTACCTTATACTTCTACTCCAACTCTGTATACCTCCCTAAGTTGAAACTCTCTACCTTATATACACTACCTGTGCTTACTTACCTGCTGTTTCCTTCTCTCTATAGATTGTTTTCAGCAACACACCACTCTCTTGTCTCCCACTGTAGGTCATACTTTCTCCTCATAGCATTACATCCACCGCATACTCTAGCCCTCACACCCCCATCAATCCCATCTCTCCCATAAGGCTAATAGCCCTGACTTGCCTTTTTCTTAACTTGTTTCTCCCCTTTCCCCCTCCCCTTTGCACTATCTCACATTTTCGTCTATCTTTATACCCCGCCTACATCCCATATCCCACCCTATCTCCTTATCTATCACTCTCCTTCTCGCAAGTTTTCAGCCTAGGTCCTGCAGTTAGTCCCTCTGCACCCTCCCCCAATGCCTCCTACTACCCTATAAATATATCCCACTATCCCTGACGCCATCTTTCTTTCCCCTCTTTACCTTGGCTGCTGTGCGTTCTATACCTGGTGCTAAAACGCCTGTTGAAAGTAAGCGTTTTTCTGTTGAAACTTTACTAAGTGGAGCCTATAAACATCACTCTAACTGCCTACAACCCTCCCGGAGGACCAGAATTGTTTTATCTACCAAGATACAACCCTCCAACCTTCTTGGAAACATACCCAATAAGACAGTGAAACTTTACTAAGTGGAGCCTATAAACATCACTCTAACTGCCTACAACCCTCCCGGAGGACCAGAATTGTTTTATCTACCAAGATACAACCCTCCAACCTTCTTGGAAACATACCCAATAAGACAGTGAAACTTTACTAAGTGGAGCCTATAAACATCACTCTAACTGCCTACAACCCTCCCGGAGGACCAGAATTGTTTTATCTACCAAGATACAACCCTCCAACCTTCTTGGAAACATACCCAATAAGACAGTGAAAGTACGTGCTACTCTAATACGTTTCACTCTAAAGGATTAAGAATTGTGTATGTTAACCTAGCTACCTACATAGGACTGCCTGCAGCCAATACCCCTACCCCCACTACCAAACTAGTGGAGTCTCCCTTCCTACATCTTTCTCAACAGTTCCCCTTGAGGTTTTAATACATTATTTCCCTCCCCATCCCTTTTTTCTTTATCACCCCCCTTTCTCTAGCCACTGTCTTAGCTATAATTTATCTGGCCACTAGGTCAAACCCTTCTACTGCCTTTTTCCTCACACCTCTCCTATACCTATAAAAGTGTCTTGGTAGGCTTTTCTTTTTTTCCAGACTGTTTGTCTTTCACCCTCCCCTCCCAGACTGTGTTACATATACTACTACCTTATACTTCTACTCCAACTCTGTATACCTCCTTAAGTTGAAACTCTCTTTACCTTATATACACTACCTGTGCTTTTACCTGCTGTTTCCTTCTCTCTATAGATTGTTTTCAGCAACACACCACTCTCTTGTGTCTTCCGCTCCGTAAGCTTTGGGCTCACTCCGCTCCCCTACCCTGCCCCCAAATCCCACCCGCCCCTACCATCTCTACATTTATACCCTCATAGACACACCCTTTACATTTCTCTAACCACTCAGGAGAACATTTACAGCCACACCCTCTTTCTCTCTCCCCTCCAGTATAAATCCTCCCTACTCTCACCTGCCTAATCTCTTCTAAACAACATAACCCAACTCTTCTCATTCCATACCTTACAGCCCCTTTCTAACATGTATTACCAGAATCCTACCTTACTTCTACCAACTCTCCTTACTATGCTCACCTCTACCTATCTTTTAACCTCATATGCACAACCCCTTCATTATAATCTTACCATCCCTAACAAACAAACAATAACTACCCCCCTAGCCCTACCCACAAGCTATCTCTATACTATCTACAAAACCAGCTACCTGCAAGCCAAATATCATCGTCTTGCTCATATTAAATACTCTATACTTATCCACAAAAGACAACTCGACTACTACTGTAAATCTACACAATACTACAACCTTACAGTACTCCATTCATTATTAGATGGGGATATCCACCCCAACCCGGCCCCAACCCTTCTCCTACATCCCCTAACTATTACCAATACAAAACAAACCCATCACCTTTACACATGCCCTATAAATCACTCTCAATAGCCCATCTAAATATGTAGCATTTGCAACAAAATACCACTACTTCATGCTCTTCTTGAAGTTCAGCAGTTTGACATCCTCTGCTTAACAGAAACATGGCTCAAAACCACAATAAAAGATAATGAAATTCTACCCCAGGCTACAGTATCCTTAGACAAGACCGCCTAAATAAAAGGTGGAGGTGTTGCAATCCTCTATAAGGAAGGACTTCAAATTAGCAAAACTAGTCATAACTTACCATCTAACAACAATGCAGAAATAATTATCTCTAAACTGCAGCTGAACCTTCATAAAACAATAAATATTATATGCACATATATTCCCCCAGGTAATAATGCTACTACACTAGAAGACATATTAAACTGGCTTTCCTTAAATCTCCAACAAGAAACAATACTATTAGGAGACATTAATATTGACTGGAATTCATGTATACAAACAAACCCATCCACCCTTATCAACCTGCATGGCTTCTCTCAAACCATTAACTCCTCAACAAGAATAAATAAGCTTAATAATAAAGAAAGCATCCTTGACTGGATACTTATAAATAGTCCACAACAAAACTACACTTCAGGAATCCTCCCAGACGACCTTAGTGACCACTCTCTAACATATATTATCAGACATAAAAGTAATTGTACTATCCCTACATCAATCAGATCATCTCGCAGCAAAAACATTTTGACCCCAAATTGTTTCAAACTGAACTTAAGCAATGCAATTGGTCATCTCTTAGGTCTCTCCTATTAATGAAGCAGTTAATTACTTTAATACCACCTTCCTGGCAATCCTGGAACATCATGCTCCAATACGATCCATTAGAATGAAAATGAAATCAGCCCCATGGCTCTCAAAAAATACTAGGAAGCTAATCCTTAGTAGAAATAAAACCTGGGCAAAATGGCGTAACACAAAAAACCTAACTGACCACCAATTTTCAGACAGCAAAGAAATATGACAAAAAAAGCTATTCTACAAGATAAAAAGAACTTTTATACTCAATTGCAACAATCATCCCCTCACCTATCACAAAAATTCTGGTCTTCTATCAACACACTAATATCCCCTGGAAAAGTAGCTACACCTAATCCTTCAGGTTCTAATCCTGATTGCCCAAGCCAAACAGCTAATAACTTCAATACTTTCTTTACTTCTGCTATACTTAATCTAGCTAATCAACAAAACCCTGATACCTCCAAACTTCCCACTCCTACCTCCACCCCCCTTTCCACCTCAAACCTATATCCACTTCATATATCTCTGCCCTGTTACAGAAATTAAAACCTTCCACCCCCTCAGCTGATAAACTACCAGCTGAATACCTGCAAATGAGCAAAAGCCATTGCCTACCCCATCTCCATATTGATTAATAGAACCATAGAAGGCACGATTCCATCACTCTGGAAAATCTCTCACATCATTCCTCTTTTCAAAGGTGGAGACTCCATTGAGTTTTCCAACTTCCGCCCCATGGCATTACTATCTCCACTTGCAAAAATTATGGAGAAATGCATACACAAACAATTACTTACCCATCTACTTTGTCACAATCTTCTAGCTGACTGCCAACATGGTTTTAGGCCATTCCATAGTACTACCACAGCCTTACTATCCTTTACTGACTGTATCAATAATAACCGCAACAAAAATATTCTTTCCTCAGCATTTTTCGTAGACCTGTCCAAAGCCTTTGACATGGTCAACCATCAACTTCTAATCCACCGATTGAAGTCCCTCTCTTGACCACCTAGCTATAAACTGGTTCACATCCTATCTGGAAAACCGAAAACAAGCTGTTCTTTGGAATAACCAACTTTCTGAACTCCTCCCCACCTCTATAGGTGTCCCTCAAGGCTCTATCTTAGGCCCTCTACTGTTTTCCATTTTCATAAATGACCTTCACCTAGCTACCCCAGATACAACTTGCATTCAATATGCAGACGACACTACCATCATTTGCTCTGGTTCCAACCAAACTGAACTTCATTTCCTCACACAAAAGCCTTCACCACTATAGAGCAATGGTTCTCTAACCACTGTCTTCTCCTTAACCCAAATAAAACTAAACTTCTGCTTTTTGCACCCTCCCACTTATCTCCCTCCTTTAATTTCTCACTCTCATCTAATAATGGTACACTAATCTCTCCTGATCTCAGCACCAAACTCTTAGGAATTACAATTGATAACCAACTAAAATTTGACTCTCACATAAACTCCACCATAAAATCCACTAACAAAAACTAGGATCTCTATAGAATCAAATCTTTTCTGACTCCTGAAGCCAGAACCACTATAGCTAGAACACACTTAATCTCTACCTTATTATATGCCTCCCCCATATACACTAATCTTTCTAAGCATAATCTTAACAAACTAGCTACAGCATTTAACCACATTGCCAGATTTGCCACAAACTCTCCATACAGGACTCATCACTGTCTCAATCTCAAAAAACTAGGCTGGCTGGAATTACCTCACCTGATACAATTCTACCAACTTACAATGGCCCATAAAGCCCTATACCACCATGACAACACTCCAATGCTCTCCTCCCTCATTAAATCATACAATAATCTGGGAAACTGGCTCCTCTAACAGAATGCTGATTCATACTTCCTTTTCAAATAACGTAGCTGGTGACACTATATTTTCTAATTCTGTTGGCAAAATATGGAATCTACTACCACTAAACCTTACTACCATAACATCACTCCCACTATTCAAAACTAACTTAAAACTATTTCTCACTAACCGCTGGCTATGCTCCTGCAATAAGCCTGACTAAACAGCTTATTTAACTCTTTAAGCTAACCTTCTCTGCTTATTTTCCTAACTCTGTCTCTCCAGAGTATTTATTCACCATGTCTGAGTGCATTAGGCATTTTTTTTCCTTTTCTTACATACTATTTTTCTGGTCTCATAAATTACTACCCATCTGCTTTCTCTAACTTTACTTTTTTTAGCCCTCTTCAATGTCATTTGTTATTTTCTGCATGATCATAGTGTGTTTTTTTATTATTATTATTTACTGTGTGCTTTTAATATTATTATTACCACTTAGATGAATAGCTTTTAGTAGTATGTTAGCGGAGCTTTTCTCCTCGGGCCTCCACTGAAAATGGACATGTATCCAGCTGGACTAGCCCGGTCAACAAATGTAAAATAAATAAAATAAATAAAAATAAAATGATGTTCATCTTGTTTTCTTGACACACAGATTGCATAGTAAGCTATGTATTGCAATGCAATGCAATACTTCTAATGTGATGTCGATCTTGGTTTCTTGACACAAGGATTGCATACTAAGCTATGTAGGGCTGTGCAATGCAATGCTTCTAACGTGATGTTCATCTTGTTTTCTTGACACAAGGATTGCATACTAAGCTATGTAGGGCTTTGCAATGCAATGCTTGTAATATAATGTTTATCTTGTTTTCTTGACACAAGGATTGCATACTAAGCTATGTAGGGCTGTGCAATTAAATGCTTCTAACGTGATGTTCATCATGTTTTCTTGATACAAGGATTGCATAGTAAACTATGTAGGGCTTTGCAATGCAATGCTTCTTACATGATGTTCATCTTGTTTTTTTGACACAAGGATTGCAAAGTAAGCTATGTTGGGCTGTGCAATGCAATGCTTCTAAGATGATGTTCATC
>NC_056746.1:1368186950-1368201950 GCF_019279795.1 Protopterus annectens
CTTGTTGGGCTGTGCAATGCAATTCCTCCAACGTGATGTTCATCTTGTTTTCATGACACAAGGATTGCATACTTAGGTATGTAGGGCAGTGCAATGCAATGCTTCTGACATGATGCTCATCTTGTTTTCTTGACATAAGGATTGTATACTAAGCTTTGTAGGGCTGTGCAATGCAATGCTTCTAATATAATGTTCATCTTGTTTTCTTGGCACAAGGATTGGATACTAAGCTATGTAGGGCTGTGCAATGCAATGCTTCTAACGTGATGTTCATCTTTTTTTTTGACACAAGGATTTATCTATGTAGGGCTGTGCAATGCAATTTATCTAACGTGATGTTCATCTTGTTTTCTTGACACAAACATTGCATACTATGCTATGTAGGGTTATGCAATGCAATGTTTCTAACATAATGTTCATCTTATTTTCCTGGCACAAGGATTGCATAGTAAGCCATGTAGGGTTGTGCAATGTATTGTTTCTAACTGGATGTTCATCTTGTTTTCTTGACACAAGGATTGCATACTAAGCTATGTAGGGCTCTGTCATGCAATGCTTCTAACATGATGTTCATCTTCTTTTCTTGACATAAGGATTGCATAGTAAGCTATGGGTGGCTGTGCAATGCAATGCTTCTAACGTGATGTTCATCTTGTTTTCTTGACACAAGGATTGCATAGTAAGCTATGTAGGGCTGTGCAATGCAATATGTCTAACGTGATGTTCAGCTTGTTTTCTTGACACAAGGATTGCATAGTAAGCTATGGGTGGCTGTGCAATGCAATGTCTAACGTGATGTTCATCTTGTTTTCTTGACACAAGGATTACATAGTAAGCTATGTAGGGCTGTGCAATGCAATACGTCTAACATGATGTTCAGCTTGTTTTCTTGACTCAAATATTGCATACTATGCTATGTAGGGTTATGCATGCAATGCTTCTAACGTGATGTTCATCTTGTTTTCCTGGCACAAGGATTGCATAGTAAGCTATGTAGGGTTGTGCAATGTATTGTTTCTAACTGGATGTTCATCTTGTTTTCTTGACACAAGGATTGCATACTAAGCTATGTAGGGCTCTGCAGGGCAATGCTTGCAACATGATGTTCATCTTGTTTTCTTGACACAAGGATTGCATAGTAAGCTATGTAGGGCTGTGCAATGCAATGCTTCTAACATGATGTTCATCTTGTTTTCTTGACACAAGGATTACATAGTAAGCTATGGGTGGCTGTGCAATGCAATGCTTCTAACGTGATGTTCATCTTGTTTTCTTAGCACAAGGATTGCATAGTAAGCTATGTAGGGCTGTGCAATGCAATGTAAGGCTTCTAATATGAGGTTCATCTGTTTTTCATGACACAAGGATTGCATCCTAAGCTTTGTAGGCCTGTGCAATGCAATGTTTCAAACAAGATATTCATCTTGTTTTTTTGACACAAGGATTCCATAGTATGCTATGTAGGGCTGTGCAATGCAATGCTTCTTATGTGATGCTCATCTTGTTTTCTTGACGCAAGGATTGCATACTCTGCTATGTAGGGCTTTGCAATGCAATGTTTCTAATGTGATGTTTATCTTGTTTTCTTGACCCAAGGATTTCTTACTAAGCTATGTAGGGCTGTGCAATGCAATGCTTCTGACGTGATGTTCACCTTGTTTTCTTGACGCAAGAATTGCATGGTAATCTATGTAGGGTTGTGCAATGAAATACTTCTAACTTGATGATCATCTTGTTTTCTTGGCACAAGGATTGCATAGTAAGCTATGTAGGGCTGTGCAATGCAATGCTTCGTATGTGATGTTCTTTTTGTTTTCTTGACACAAGGATTGCATACTATGCTATGTAGGGCTTTGCAATGCCATGCTTCTTACGTGATGTTCATCTTGTTTTTTTGGCACAAGGATTGCATACTAAGCTATGTAGGGTTGTGCCATGCTATGCATATAACGTGATGTTTATCTTGTTTTCTTGACACAAGGATTGCATAGTAAGCTATGTAGGGCTGTGCAATGCTATGCTTCTAACATGATGTTCATCTGTTTTTCTTGAGACAAGGTTTGCCTACTAAGCTATGTAAGGCTGTGCAATGAATGCTTGCAACGTGATGTTCATCTGGTTTTCTTGACACAAGGATTGCATACTAAGCTATGTAGGGCTGTACAATGCTATGCTTCTAATGTGATGTTCAGCTTGTTTTCTTGACACAAGTATTGCATACTAAGCTATGTAGGGCTCTGCAATGCAATGCTTCTACCATGATGTTCATCTTGTTTTCTTGACACACAATGCTTCTAATGTGATGTTCATCTTGTTTTCTTGACACAATGATTGCATAATAAGCTATGTAAGGCTCTGCAATGCAATGCTTCTAACGTGATGTTCCTCTTGTTTTCTTGACACAAGGATTGCATACTATACTATGTATGGTTGTGCAGTGCAGTGCTTCTAATGTGATGTTCATCTTGTTTTCTTGACACAAGGATTTCATAGTAAGCTATGTAGGGCTGTGCAATGCAATGCTTCTAACGTGATGTTCATCTTGTTTTCTTGACACAAGGATTGCATAGTAAGCTATGTAGGACTTTGCAATGCAATGCTTCGAACATGATGTTCATCTTGTTTTCTTGACACAAGGTTTGCATACTAAGCTATGTAGGGCTGTGCAATGCAATGCTTTTAACGTGATGTTCATCTTTTTTTTTGACACAAGGATTGCATACTAAGCTATGTAGGGATGTGCAATGCAATGCTTCTAATGTGATGTTCATCTTGTTTTCTTGACACAAGGATTGCATATTAAGCTATGTATTGACACAAGGATTGCATAGTAAGCTATGTAGGTCAGTGCAATGCAATGCTTCTAATGTGATGTTCATCTTGTTTTCTTGACTCAAGTATTGCATACTAAGTTATGTAAGGCTATATTTGTTTTATGGTGAGGAGGGGGTTACTTTCTATTTGTTTTTTAATGACCACAAGTGATTTGTTTTATTTTGTCAGAAAGGCAACACACTAAGAAACTAGAATACAGAATTTTATTTATCTCTGAAATCACTGCTGTTTATTGCTCGTTGACAGCAATGCCAAATGGACCAGTGTTTTAAAAACAGTATGAAAAACACTGGTCAAATCAATAAAATATAAAGTAATAAAACAGAAACATCCATAATTATATATTATGTTCAGGACAGCATGCTTGCTAAGCAGTAACATCTTGTGTGCCCTGACAAGGAAATGTCAAAGATAAGTTAATCACGGCATGTCTGCCCTAATTTAAGAACATACCTTCTAAGTCACTGAGATCACTTTTAAAGGTAATATCAGCAAATATTCAAATGAGTGCTGGGTAAAGTCTGTTCCAAATGTGCTAAAAACAAAGAAAATGTCCAGATGGCAAACAGCAACATCTAAAATCTAAATTATTAAAGCAGTACCTGAGTGTATTCACTCTGACATTTGCAGAACTTCATCTTCATAGGATAGCTTTAAGACATTACTGTTTGCCTTTCTGGACATTTTCTTTCTTTTTAGCTCTTTTGCCATATACACCTTTTGCTGGCTCTTTGTTCCAAACATAAGGACTAGATCTGGGTAAAACTTTTTATTTTTGCTAAACATAACAGAGAACACTGTGCAGAAGGAATATGGCTGATATGCACAATCAGGAATCCTCCTTTTTTTCCCCACTTGCAACTGAAACATGGTAAAATCTTGCTGTAGTGACAGCAGTAAGAGTGGCAGAGACAAAGGGTATCTCCATAAACTGAGGAATGCCCTGGTATAAACAAATATGTCATCACTCTGTGCATCAGTGCTGTAATTAGATTAAATTAAGGAGTTTCCAGACAGTAAGTCTGTTCCTTTTCCTTGAGAAGCCCTTCAGTCTGATTATTCTGGAGGTGATGGTGTTGCTTCTATGAGACTTGTTATGCAAATCTACAAACATTGCTGAGTGTTGTTTGAATTAAGCTAGACTACTGAGTCTTCCAGAAATTAAGATATATACAGTATTCAGCAGATAAGACTAAAAGAATGCCCCCTAATCAACAAAATAAGTAAAAGAACCTTCTCACCATCACTGCAAATGTTTTAAATATTCAGTTTGTCAGTCACCATTGGAGTAAGTATGCAGATATCTGTGGTCCTACCTAAATCCAGGCATTCAGATGGAAGTGAAAGAGAAATGAAAATTAAACTACATGCAGAGGTCACAGAACTGGAATCAAAGGATGCACAAACTCATTAATATCATATGCAAACTGATTCAGCATACCAGGAAATGAAGTGCCAGTTCCACTATGGAAACCTTGTGACATCATGGGTAAAAGACCAAGGGCAACTATATTCCAAAGGTCCATGCTTAATTTGGGTGATTAGTTATTGGTAATGAACACCAAACTGTCACTGGTCAGAATGTGCAACACAAATATAAACATACAGTTGTTTAGGAGACTGAGAAGAGTCTTGGCCTATATAGTCTTGTGAAATATTTACATGGATAGAGTACTGGCTGATTAAATCACATTAACCTTAGAGTAATTGTAAATGACTTCTCTATTAAACAACTGGAAAAGCAGTTACTAAGCAGCGGTCAGTCTATTTTGAGACGTTAGTGAATAACTGGAAGGTTTCAGCATCTGGATTATCTGTCACAACCATCTCCTTTACTTGGTCTATGAAGAGTATTGCAACATTTCTGCCTCTCACATTCAGCACTCTGCATTTAGGGCATGTTGTACATCATAAGATAGTTTTAGGACATGCTATGCATCTTAAGGTTTGTAGCAGGATATACACTGCTGGATTCAAACCATGGTCTACAGTGTCACATTTCTGCCATAGTCCACATTATAACCTTTGATTCATGCCATATAGTTCACTACTTTGGCATGCTGTGCTAATCTGGTTTTCATGACAATGCAGTTCAGAGTGATATATATTAGTTTATTGCATGGAATATTATTTGAGGCATGGAGTACAGTGCAACATCTGTGCCATCACCTGCATAGCACCGCCTGTGATGCAGTATTTTAATATGGTTTTCCTATTGTACAGCTTTGTGTTGGTAACACAGAGAAGAGCAATAGCCAGTGCCTATTTTGTGGAGTAGCATTTGTGGCATGATATTTGTAATATATTATTGGTGTACACTGTAGTCTATGAGGCATTATTTGCAGTCTGAAACTCATGCTGTACCACATTTCTTGTCTTGAAAGCATATGAACAAAACTTCAAATAGATCCACAAACTAATGAAAAACAAGGGTGAGTAGCACTGTGAGCAGAGTCAACAAACAAACAGATAAATCTTAAAATAAACAGTTTAATGAGCGCTTTTGGTAGGATCTGTGTCCTAACTTCATCAGACAACTACAAAACAATTAATTCAGCATTATATACAAAGGAAACACCTCAATTAGTCAATTACCAATTTAAAAAGAGTAAATACTTGTCCTTAAAGAACTACTAGCTTCTTATTGGTATAATGCCAAAAACATCATATAAAATAAGGTAAAAAATAAGGTAAAAACAGCCTCATTAGAGTTAATCAATGTTAAGAGACTATTATATAAATCTTTAATACATTATTATATTACTAGTTGGTAAATCAAATGTATATTATTCCATATAAACTTACTTATATAAAAACCATAAAATGTTATATATGTGTATATGTGTGGAACCAAAACACTATATACATGACTCTACTTAAAAAGTCACTAATATATAGTATTACTATATTAATATGAGCACACATAAAATGGGCGATCTAACAATTAATATCTCTGATAATAAACAAGCAAAATCAGTAATATAATAACTTTTCAATATAACTATTATTATATACATAATATTTTAAAATCAAGAATAAAATCAAACAAAAAAAATATACTATACTATGCTATTTGATTAGCAAACTAGAAATTCGAAGCAAGGAAAAAATGTATACATAAATATGTAAAAATAGTACTAATCATTACCACTGGTCGACAGAATGTCAAATCATCTATTCAAGGCTAATCATTTTAAAATACTTTTTATAGACACATATTCATTTAAGCCAGGATATATATGGGCTTCTGTTCTAATCTGCCACATGATTTCATCAGTCTCTAAATTCAACTGCCAGGGGCCGCCTCTAGGGTCAAGATGCCTTTGTTGCAGCACAGAGAATTTAAAAACATGATCCGGAAAGTCTATAATGTGTCTAGCCAAAGCATTATTTGTGTCATTTTTACCAATGGCATAAAAATGCTCATAAATACGTTGTTTAAGTTTTCTCTCAGTATTTCCAATATAAAATGCGGAATACTGAGAGCAGATGGCTACATATATGACTCCTTTACTAAGACAATTAAACCTTCCATTAATATAAAATATATTATTTTTTATTTTAATTTTATTATCAACACAAGTCAGTCTACATTGGTGGCATGCACCACATTTGAACATGCCAGGGTTACCACAAAGTTTAGACTTTGTCTTCGTTTCTAAAATAGATTTTAAATTTGCCCCTCTTCTAAAAATGATTTTTGGTTTTACACCCGGAAGTTTTAACAAACCCTTGTCCTTAGAGATAATTGCCCAGTTCTTATATAAAATCTCTTTCATTTTGTGATGGCCCAGAGAATAAGTACAGAGAAAACTAACTCTGTAATCCGGTTCTGAATTATTAGGAACCATGTTGTTAGTTGGCTCTACAGTATTGAGCATAAGGGATAGGTTGTTAGCAAGCAAGGGCTTAAAATGGCCTTCATGCCTCTTATTACTCACTTCTAGGCAAATAGAATCAATCAAATGCTCAGGGTAGCCTCTACGAGTGAACATAGTCTTCAGGAGAGAGCATTCAGCCTGAAAGTCATCATCATCAGTAACCATCCTAGCCGCTCTAACCAGCTGTCCTTTAACAACCGCTTTCTTTTGATGAAATGGATAGCTACTGGTGAAATGAAGAAAGGAGTCAGAATAGGAAGGCTTTCTATATATAATTCTCTTATACCTACAGTTAGTGATGTCTTTAAGTAGGTTAACATCC
The DNA here is from genome assembly GCF_019279795.1 of Protopterus annectens. NCBI lineage: Eukaryota > Metazoa > Chordata > Ceratodontiformes > Protopteridae > Protopterus > Protopterus annectens. The sequence goes on from NC_056746.1 coordinate 1,368,193,989, forward strand.
AAATAATTAATAGCCACTTCTTCTACTTTATACGTAAACTCAAAGAAGTCAGCCATAGATTGTATACTATCCATAAAAGCAGGAATCAAAGCTTTTGACCCTTTCCATAATACGAACATATCATCCTGGTAATGGGTATACCAGGCTACGTTATCTATGAAAAGGTTATTTTTGAAGAGTATGGTTCTCTCCCAATATGCCATGATGCAATTTGCAAAGCTATCCCCACAGGGGGAGCCCATGGCTCCGCCATTTTTTTTTGTAGGAAAAAATGTCCATCAAAGATCATATAATTATTTTTCAGAACAATTTCAAGTAATGTCTCAAGTAAATAAATAGTTTTCTCATCAATCCGTTTAAGGGTCATGAAATTTCTGATCCATTCTAGGCCAAGAGTCTGAGGGATGACCGTATAGAGGTCCTTAACATCAATAGTAAGGAAACAGGAGTCATTACAATATTTTAATTTATTAATATTTTCTAAGAAACTCCATGAGTCCTTACATATTTGAGCTTCCTGCTCAATCAGCGGCCTCAAGATACTGTCCACATATTTAGCACATCCATATGTGATAGAACCTCTCCCATCAACAATTGGGCCTAAAGGGGGGGGGGGGTCATAATAACTTTTATGAATTTTTGGGGATCCAAAAAGTGCTGGTAGTTTGGGGGCATGCATTGTTAGATACTGATATGTATCCGAATCAATGGTTCCTTCCAGAAAAAGATCATCCCGTATTATGTTAATGTTCTTATATGCCATATTAATTTTATTAATACTGGCTGGAATGTATGCTCCAGTTTGTAAATATTTATCCATACATGACACATATGCTTTTTGGTCCATAAAAACAAGACCACCCCCTTTATCAGGTTTCATGACCCTAATCCCACAGTCCCGTACTAAGTTAATCAGCTCACTTTCTTGCTCTGTAATATTGGAGTTTCTATTCCTTCTAAGATTATTATCTTTACATATGGATCACAGATCCATTTCACAGATTTTTTCAAAGGTATTAAGAATTGTATGTAGTGGGGGATTAAATAGACTAGACACCCTTAGTGTATTAGTTAAAGATGGCATACTCTCCATACAAACCTGCAAATTGAGCCTATGTACAAATAGTTTTAGGTCCATAATTGTCCTGACAATGTCCATATCTCTGTCTGGGACAAAGGACAACCCTTTGGAAAAAAAATCAGTCATCGCTTCAGAAACCTCCAGGGTAGTATAATTATAAATCTTGAAGTCCCCTTTGTGGCTGGTAAGAATTTGGGGCATATACTGGGATGGGCTTGTCATCTCCTCCACTGGTTCCGTTTGTTCCGTTTCTGGCCCTGATTCCTGATTCCCCTGCGGTTGTTGTTCCTGCCGCCCTGATTCATCTGAAAATCCTGTGGATGATTTGGACACAACTGGTTGTTGTTACTAGTTGGTCCTTGATGTACAAAACTGGTGTTATTATTTCTATTATTATTAGTGTTATTCAGCCTTTCACTCCAACGTACAGGCTGAACTACATTAATGTTAATATTGTCTGTATTAGAAGGAGGGTTACATTCATCATCCTCATTCAGTTCATTAGGTAGTGCATAGTCGTTAGATGTAAAGTTAGAACTATTTGCATTGAATGGAGGACAAGGATATGCTTTATTTGCGGCATAGTCCTGAACATCCCTTATGATTTTTTTCTTTTTTGTCACAAGAAGTTTAGCCATAGTTGCATCAATGCTAGAAAAAATTCTAGCATAGTCATATTTATAACAAAAAAACTCAGTGTCCGTTTTAATGGCATGCTCCAAAATTTCAAGCTCACTTTTAAGCACATTTATTTCACTTTTATAAAAATTAATAAGAGAGATAATAAACTCAGCCCCTTGCTTATCAAAGAGCACCAAAAGTTCACTGTGGAAAGTAGAATTTTCAACCAAACCCACCGGATACCACCATTGTCACAGCCCTTTAGGAATTATCTTTTTATCAAGACATTCTTGCAGATAGGCAGTTTCTAATTGGAGCTTCCTACATTTAAATAATTTATTATCAAAATCAGAGATTAGATCTGTTATCGGACTCACCCCAAAGTGTTGCTCTTGTGATGCTGTTGTTCCATTGTTATTTTTAAAAAAGTCGTTATTACTTAAAAAGTTTGCCATAGATGGAAAAGGGCAAGTATCCATGTTCTGAGACCCAGACTGCCGTTCATTGCCAAGACCGTCAGCAGGATTCCTTCCTCGTTGTGTAGTGCCATAAGGAAGTAGTTGTAATCCATTATTTACAGCGTTAGAAAAACCAGTAAGTGCAGGAGACGCTTGTTGGTGAGCTTCAACAGAAGCTGGCCCCCTAGAACAAGTATTTACTTCATTGACAGTACGAGATTCCATCCGCTGGGTAAGAGAGTCAACCCGACCAAGCAGAACCTCAACAAGAGCCGTTAAGTTACTTATAGCATTTGCCTCAGATGAAATGGCTCTATTCACACCATTTGGTTCCTCCTGGGTGAATAAAGGTTGTGACAGTGCTCCAGTTTCACTCACCATGACAAAGAACATGAACAAAATGCAGGTATCTGTGGTCCTACCTATATCCAGGCATTCAGATGGAAGTGAAAGAGAAATGAAAATTAAAGTACATGCAGAGGTCACAGAACTGGAATCAAAGGATGCACAGACTCATTAATATCATATGCAAACCAATTCAGCATACCAGGAAATGAAGTGCCAGTTCCACTATGGAAACCTTGTGACACCATGGGTAAAAGACCAAGGGCAACTATATTCCAAAGGTCCATGCTTAATTTGGGTGATTAGTTATTGGTAATGAACACCAAACTGTCACTGCTCAGAATGTGCAACACAAACATAAACATACAGTTGTTTAGGAGACTGAGGAGAGTCTTGGCCTATATAGTCTTGTGAAATATTTACATGGATAGAGTACTGGCTGATTAAATCACATTAACCTTAGAGTAATTGTAAATGACTTCTCTATTAAACAACTGGAAAAGCAGTTACTAAGCAGCGGTCAGTCTATTTTGAGACGTTAGTGAATAACTGTAAGGTTTCAGCATCTGGATTATCTGTCACAACCATCTCCTTTACTTGGTCTATGAAGAGCATTGCAACATTTCTGCCTCTCACATTCAGCACTCTGCATTTAGGGCATGTTGTACATCATAAGGTAGTTTTAGGACATGCTATGCATCTTAAGGTTTGTAGCAGGATATACACTGCTGGACTCAAACCATGGTCTACAGTGTCACATTTCTGCCATATTCCACATTATAACTTTTGATTCATGCCATATAGTTCACTACTTTGGCATGTTGTGTTAATCTGACTTTCATGACCATGCAGTTCAGAGTGATATATATTAGTTTATTGCATGGAATATTATTTGAGGCATGGAATACAGTGCAACATCTGTGCCATCACCTGCATAGCACCGCCTGTGATGCAGTATTTTAATATGGTTTTCCTATTGTACAGCTTTGTGTTGGTAACACAGAGAAGAGCAATAGCCATTGCATATTTTGTGGAGTAGCATTTGTGGCATGATATTTGTAATATATTATTGGTGTACACTGTAGTCTATGAGGCATTATTTGCAGTCTGAAACTCATGCTGTACCACATTACTTGTCTTGAAAGCATGCTATACAATGCAATGTTGCAATACAATGTGGAATGCCACATTGTACACTTTGTTTGCAACACAGTGTATAATGTGGCATTTATTGTACACTATGCAGCACAATATTTGTGGGCCAATACATAAAGTGGCACTCAAGATATGGTGCTCATTGTTTCATTCATACCATAGCATTCAGCACCGGACTTGTGTTATAGAATACAAAATAGCTGAGTATGAAGTGAGGCACGTTAGTGTCTCAGTTTATCATGCAGAAGTTGTTTAGCAAAGTTCTTCACATTTGTTTCATGATTCATTTACGCATTAGAAACAAAGTGTTTATCCATAGTCTGCTCAGAACAAACTGCCATGGGTTTCTAAAATCTGACTAGACTAATGGCTTACTCATTCAGATGTTATTTAGTGCAAAACACTCTTCCTGTCATATATTTATTTCATTGTTTGTTAAAGGATTAAGTGAACTGCTCCTGCAATGCTTTTTAGTCATTTCCTGGTTCTGAAGATATATCAATACCTGAGAAATAATATCACTATGGAATGGTGACTTCTGTCTCTAGACAACTTGATCATATTCCAGTGGGTAGGTATTAGCTGTTTATGTTATTTTTCTCTGAGGACTCACCATTCTGGCTCACACAATCTCCATCAGATTGAAGTACCTTACTACATCACTTTCTTTTGCCTATGCCTTTGCAGTTGACTCTGTTATGCAGAGTCATAGTGTATGCTGTATGGCATTAGTCTATATTCTAATTTCCTTCTTAACTCACTAATAAGATTGAACAGGCTTACATTTTCTAAATAAGCCATAGTCCTATTCATACCTTACAACAGTCTAGAATTTTACAGAACTCCCAGATTCTTGCCAGATATTTTTAACCTGTCTCTTGTAAAATCTGTGGTTTTCTGGCAAATCATTGAGGACTGCTCTTATTAAATAATGACAGCAAACCTCTCTACCCCTTAGATTAAGAAATATGGGCAATGCCTGAAATAATGGGGGGGGGGGGCAAAGGCTCAAAAATAAGGAAATATTTTAAATGTTGCTCTTATAAACTTAGAAAGTTGCTAGAATGACAGGAATTGTTATAGCATGCATTTTTCTGAAGGATATGAAATCTGACACACAAATGTATATAATTATTTAGTGACTTCAGTCCTCAGTGATTTACCAGAAAACCACAAATTTTATGAGGAACAGACCAAAAATATGAGGCAAAAATCTGGACTTTCTGCAAACATCTGGACATCTGAGAGGTCTGAATGACAGATATTTTAATTTTAGAATTCTCACCCTTCAAAACAAACATGCTAATGCAAAATCTGTTATTCTAATGATTGTCTAAATTTATAAGAGCAAGTTTTAAAATCTGTTCTTAATTTTTGGCCTTCCTCTCCCCATTATTGTGGGCTTTATACCTGATTTTTGCCCTAATAGTTGAAGAGGTATAGTCATGTGGTCTGCGGTCCAACTCCTCTGAAGGAGCTACATATTGAAAAACAATATTTTCAATTAAAAATGTTCCTGTTCTAACATTGAAGCTCTTTTGCATCATTTAAGTCAGACCATCATCTAGTCACACTTTTGACTGTGCAAATGTATATATGCATAGATATTAATTAGTCATTGTGATATGTTCCATGAAGTGGGGGTCAGTGGTAACACACATACTCCTACTATTAAATGGAAGTTGTTTTCCAAATCCTTCTCCCTGGGTTACACAGACTCTCAGGATTGAAAAAAAAATGAATAGTTCTATCTTCCTGTGATAACTGTTCTTTTCTGTCTAAACTCTCAAGACTATTCTTAGAACTTGGAAATACCCTGAGTTGTCAATTTACCAAGTACAGCCTTATGTAACAATTAATATCCTTATAGTATAAGCCATGGCAGCTGCAGTCAGACTGTGTCAAATCCTTCTAGAAAAAATAAAATAAATTACTGATGATTTGTTTATGTTTGTTTCCTGGGAGAAGAGCAATGATCTCCATGGACCAATTTCAGAATCATCCCAACAGCAGTGTCTGCTTAAGTGACTTAGTCTGAGTCATACAGTTAGACAAAGGAAGCTGAGGGGATCAAACCTTGCACCAAAGGACCACAGGAAACAGTACCTTAATCTTCTAAGCCAACCACCAGGCTGAACTCTTGCAGCTCTCATTTCATAAAAGTGAGCAGTGCAGGACTTATATAAAACAGTGAATGCACAACAAAAAAAATCATAAATTACTTCTGCTATATAAGGCCGAAGTGGGACATTTAGCTTGCTGTTGTAAATGCACAGTAAAGACAAAGATAGTTTACATATTAATTAAAGGATTTTACTAAGACAGCAAACCTGCTGCACAAATCAAGGGACAAACTTGATTTTGGATTATGTGGGATAGTGATATCATGTCTGGCTCCATGACCTGTCACTTATGTTCAGTATGCACTTGTGATGTGAGGTATGTAACCTGGAGGCAGGAGCTTCTAATAATGTTCCCCTCTTCATAGTAAATTAATCATCATCCTCAAAAAAGGGGTAGAGTGCACAGGACACATTTCCACCAGTGATGCTTTTTGCAGTTACTTCACTCTGGGAATCTTAATTTGACAGCGACTGTCTTACTACCTAGTGGGATTCTCAACTTCATATATGTACATGCACCCCAACCTATACTTTACACATAGTTAGCAAACTATAAATCCCTAAAAATGATTAACATGATAAGACAAACATAGTTGTAGCTTTAGAATGGCTAAACTATTATCAGAAAACAAAATTATGGGCAGTTTAGAATAAATGGTGTAAATGGTTATAGTAAACGTTCATGTTTAAAGCAGAGAATGCTATTTAAAAAACTTGTCAAAAAAGTTGTCAGAATCAGGGCTAACTTCACCCATCTTCTAAAACCCCACTTGACATTTGTAAGGCATCATAGAGTAGGATGTTTTACTGAAAGTGTGTTAAGGTAGGAACAGCAGACGTTTATAATGCATTACTTGGCAGGATGTTACATAGACATGCTATGAGTAGTGTTGTTTAAGTGCCAGACAGCATGATTTGAGGAATAATTTAGACACCATCTTCCTGAAGCTTTCTCATCAAGCTTTGAGCTACCCTGCTCTACCTGAAGTTATTTGCATGGTGAAATGACAGCTAAGTTCAAAGTACAACTTGATATCTTACAAATCCCCTTTATCAGATTCAAACCTGTCAACCATCACACTTTTAAAACAATAGTTTTGATTATGACAAAAATAGCTTTCACATGGTTTGTTGTTATAATTTAACATGACCTTTTTCTCCAGTACAACAAGCTATAATTTTCCTAGAGTTATCCAGAACACAAAATTGACTTCCTGGAGTCTATAAACATTACTAATTCTTCTACAAGAATGCTTTTCGGCATGTCTTACATTTAATTTCATGGAATCCAGGAGAAGTATAGACTTCCGCTACTTAATTCATGCTATCTTTTATTACCACTGCAATCAGTAAACACTGGATTATGCCTGCAAGTGGTACCTCAGATTATCTTAGTTAACAAATTAACTGTTTCTGTTTCAGTGAAAGAAGAATGCTATGCAGAAAATTGACCTTTATATCCTGCCATCTTACTGGGTAGAACTCTGTAATTGCAAAAGAATCTCTACTAAATAAGAAATGTGGGCAGGCTTTATTCTTATGACCAACTAATATATTTTAATTGACCATAGTCATGGTAAACAGAATAATTGTTCAAAATGGCAAATAAAGTCATCCTGCGGGCCTTATATTAGAAACTGAACTAAAGTTCCTTCATTGCAACATTCTTTCTACACATATGAACAAATTAGAAACAGCAGATACATATAGAAATGTTATTGTATACAAGTATTTTGTTGTTATTACAGCAGCTTGAAAATGAATTTTCTTTGGATTCCATTTGTCTCTTCAGTATATCTATTTACTTAATTATCCGAACCTCATGATGAAACTTTGCTGTCATCTTCATCATATTGGGAAACATTCAAACTATCTAATCAATGCAGAAGAAAATGAATTCCAAAACTAAAATGTCTTCCATAGCAGGCCCGCTATAGCCTGAAACTCAAGTAAGTAAACATCTAGTGGAAAACAGATATATTTTTACAATACAGATGCTAAAATGTACACAATAAAAGTAAATAAAATAGAATAGTTGCTGCTATGTAACTCATAATGGAAAAGCAGTACACCAAGTGAATTACGGAGTCCATGAGGTGGTGTGAGGCCAATGTCTTTACTATTGTTTGTACTATCTAGACATATATTATGCTGAAAGCAAAGGCTTTTAAAATTGTGT
>NC_056746.1:1368206950-1368226950 GCF_019279795.1 Protopterus annectens
AAACAAAACAAAACAAAAGAAAACTAAATGATTGTTTTCCTGCTCCAGTTTTACTGGACAGAAGTAGTTTATTAAACCTGGTCCAAGGTCTTGTATAGGCTATTGACCTTTCTTAAGTCATGTGGTTTATGGTAAAAGAAAATGCAATTCCTCTTTGCTGAAAAGATTCAAGAAAGGAACATGATGGGACAGATGCAGGTTTTTCTCCACAAATTTCTGATTTAGACTCAGAACAGAGCATGTTATCTGAATCTCCCAGTCAAGGATTATCTTTCCTTAAGACTATTTCCAGAACATGCCAGTGTTTTCAGGGGATGAATTCTTACAACTAGAATTCCCAGAACGTTCACCCACCCATCATTGCTATCAATATTGGAGGATGTTTGTTAAAGCCGATGGTTTCCCCTGACAGCTAATCTGCTGCAGCTAAGAAAGCAGACAGAATATATAACGTTTCTCAGTGTTTTAACTTTGTATACTCTAATCCCAGACCGGATCCAGCACCTATAGTTTTAGGTTATCCAGCTGCTGCAAAACATTTTGTTAACTCTAATCTTATCCCTTCTGCAATGACGGTGAACAATTGATAAGTATATGAAAACAGTCTATGCTTCTTTAACTTTAATGTTTAGAATTAAGAACTGACATGCTCATATGGTGAAGTATATTCTCACTAATGATGAAAGGATGAGGAATGTTTTATTTCCACTTCATTTCTGTGAGTCAAAAATCTGCTTTGTGTTGTTCTGTTTCTTAAGTTTCTCAGGTCAGTACACATTATTTAAAGTATGTTTATGACTCTGTAGATACTACATCCTGGGCTGTTGCCACTGGTACTCTGTTGACGGGGTCTGTCTGGCAAAGTTCTCAAACCTTGCAGAAGATGTAAAAATGAGACTTTAAATTCTCTTTTGGCTAGAGATTTAGTTTTTTTACCCTCTACTCAGATGTTATCAAAAATGCGATGGGGGGGGGGGGTGATTCAGGGAATCTCTCAGATTTTTCAGCCCTTGCTCTTTAAATTTTAGAAGAGATTTTCTGCTCCCTCTTCCAATTTTGGCAAAAACCAAGATAAACAGTTTCAACAAAATGCTAGTAAGTAGATGTTAAAAGAACAACGGCAAAGAGGTTCCACACAGAAAGCAAGAACTCCCTAGACAAAAGGGCAGACAAATAAGGTAGAATCACTACATAAGTGACCTGCCCTCCAACCCTGTCCCTTCCACAAAGCCTGTATCTGCATGTTTTTACTCAGATCATTTCAGACAAAGGGGGTTCTGACATTGAATGAGTAGGGTTAAAGGTGGCAGTGGGAAGATATCTCTACTTTACAGGGAATTATTCCACATCCACTGGGACTATTCTCCCCTCCCGTTTTATCGGTTCGACAACATGTGCTTTTGCAAGGAGTAATAAAAACAGTTTCAACTCCCCACCTGGAAAGAGTGTTCATTCAAGAATTCTTCTGGTGCCAAAGAAAGAAAATGCCCTGAGAGACCAGTTCTGAACCTGCCATTCCTAAACCAGTATGTGATAATCCCCAAGTTCAAAATGTTTTCACTTCACAACCTGTTACCCTTTCTTCCTCATTTGAGTTTTTTGGGAACCTTTGGGACACAACATCATGTATAGTGAGAGTGACTATTATTTTCTATAATGTTTTTAACTCTATAGAATCATCTAGATGTGTAGTATATACATTTTAACATTGTGTACCATAGTTTGTTCTTTCAGCTTATTTGGTATAGTGTTTCTAATGTGATTTGTACTGTATTGGATATTACTGTATTTGTATTGTACTGTATGTGGTGCTTTTCTCCCCAGCCATCTGTTGAAAGTGGGTTCTGTAGACCCATTCAGCCCACCCCAGTAAACAAATGTCAAATAAATAATAAATAAATAATTTATCATCATATTCCCTTCCATTCAGATTTCAGATTTTCTTAAGGTATTATATGTCTGGATCATATTATCAGTTTTCTACCTTGCCTTTTGGATTATCCACTGCTCAGAGAGTAGCCATGAATTATCTAGCGTCAGTCACAGTCCTTTGTAGGCTACAGGGTATCCACATTTTCCATATTTAAATGACTTGCTTACCTTTGCAGGGTCTTTTTCAAAGTATCATGAATCTCTCAGGTGAGAGATCTCCTATGCAGGCTAGGATTCCAAGAGAACATTCAAAAATCTTTTTTGACTCTATCACACAGGATTGTGTTCCTGGGTTGTCTCTTAGGTGCCACAGTAGAAACAGCTTTTCTTCCATAGAAAAACATGGTCTGTATTTAGATCTGTTTCTAGGGTTTTTCACTCAGACTTCAGTCACTTACAAGACCATACCCCAGGAGTCTGGGTCTCGTGGCATCTATGATTCTCATTTACCTCTGGAAAGACTCTACATGAAAAAGATACAACAGTATCTGAAGTCTAAAACAAACACAAACTGTAAATAGAAAACAGAAGCATGGAAAACAGTTGCACTAAAACTCCCAAAGAAATTTATTAAAGTAAAGTTAGCGCTTTTGTATAAATAAATTTATATTTGAAATGGGGATATCCATTGAATCTGGTTGAAAACTTGATTACGGAAGTTATAATGAAAAGATCTTCAGGATATTTTAGAGCTATCCTGAATGATTCCTGCAGGGTGAACATGAATTCTGATACACTACAATCTAATTCAGTTGTTAGGCTTGGTAATACTCCTATAGACTGTTCGCTAACCTTTATTAAACCATTCAGTAAGGATGATTTTTCTGAAGGACATCCTTCAGAAAAATTGGAATATAATTATGAGTGATGAGAACCTAAGGAATAGAGTGTCTGATAGACCGATGGTCTATCAGTAAGGATAAGTAAACCATTCAGTAAGGATGATTTTTCTGAAGGACATCCTTCAGAAAAATTGGAATATAATTATGAGTGATGAGAACCTCAGGAATAGAGTGTCTGATAGACCGATGGTCATTTTTTAAAGGGGACAAAATTTGAAATCCTATTTTGAATATAGAAGGACTTTTAAACCTAGGATTAAGGTCATGTTCAAGTGTGAATCTTACCTTTACTGCAGGTATATTGACACAGGCTTAAATTTTGGAATTAATGCTATAAAGTTTTCCTATAATGAAAGATATAATTGCAACTCTAAAAGTGCTATTTACCTAGGTAAGTGCAAATGCTGCCCAGTTTTCTATATAGGGAAAACAGACAGGCGACTAAGGGATCGCATTTACGGACATCAATACACGATTAGAAGTAATAGGTCCAAGAATGCTCTGGTTAAACATGTGGCTAAGCACCCCAAACACAATTTCACCTTCAGGGTTATTGATAAAATTGGCACTGATATTAGAGGGGGACCTATCTCTTATGGCTGGAGAGATGTGAGTTAATATGGCAGCTTAGTGTTGATGCTTTTAATTATCCAGGATTAAATGATGCTTGCTCTATAGCTTGCATCTTAAAACTGAGAAGCCTGGAGAGATAGAAGATGAATAACCAATATAGTTCTTCCCTTTTTGGCAGAATAATGCATATAAATGTTCAAATGATGCTATTATGAATTTTGTGTATATATTTTTGCACTGCAGCTTTTTGATGATGGTTCTTTCTATTTAATACTTAATTAATTGTTTTAATAAGTAAGTAATTATTTAATCAGCACCATGTGACCAGTTAGAAGATATTTAACAGCATTCAGTTTCATTTTGGATTTAAAGTCTGATGAAGTACTCATATTTATTTGTACGAAAGTGCTAACTTTACTTTAATAAATTTTGTACAACTCTTTTCCGTGCTTCTGTTTTCTATTTACCGGTATCTGACGTCTGTCTGGTCTTAGCACTAAAACCCATTATCATTTCTGATTCCACCTCTTGGATTTCTAAAGAAAGAAAGGTGGAGATATCAAATAATGGATCCAGGTCTGGTCTTCACCTTGTCTTTTCCAAAGCATCAGTCGCAGCCAATCTTTTGGACCTTGGTTGCAAACCAGTGCCAAGATAAGTAAAAGTGCAAGGTCTGTGGGACAACAAATACAGACACAAGCACATGAGCATAAATTAGATGCTCCAGCTTATCAAGATACTCAACTTTCTGAATTATATTTGGTCTGCAGAACCTGTTCAAGTTGTTGCTGGTAATACCACAGAGGTGTGATACATAAACAAGCAAGGGGGAACCAGATCTTACACCCTTTGTAGAGCATTCATGTTAGCATAGGATATAGCTTCACACACAGTCTTACTGTACAGGCTTCCTACATTTTGTCAGAGAGAAAAATTGTGTGGGAGACAAGCTGAGCAGGACCAGGGCAGACCCTCACAAATGGAAACTAGATCAGAGGGTTGTCCAAGAGTTGATCCATCAGTGGGGAGTGAGGAATTCCTCAAGTAGACCTTTTTGCCTCTTGTCTGAACAATTAGCTGACAAAATTTTGCATTAGGTCTCTATGGATAAAAGCCTGGAAGTCAGATGCCTTTTCTTTTCCTTGGACAGTGATGTTCCTGTTTGATTTTCCACCCTTTTCCCTGATATCCAAAGTACTTCAGAAGATTCACAAGGAATCCCAAAGGATCATTGTGGTGACTCTGTTCTGGCTCAGTAGAGTACCTTTCTAGTCCTCTTTAAGAGGAACATTGACAACTGGATGGGAAACAGAAAATACAACCCTGGGATCCCACCCGTGTGTCCCTGGTGGACAGGGAAGCAGATGCTGACTTTGTGGGAACGTGGGTGAAATTCTTGGCTAGGTTTATAAAGGCCTCCAGGCCAATAGCCTAGTATTGTCCTATAAACCTATGAACATAGGATGACATTAAAAAAAAAAACAATATCCTCAAATAATGGAAATAATTTTTGACTGTTTGCCCAAGGTTCACAACTATCGTTTGTGATATCCAGGTAAGCTAGAAGAAATATATGGGTAGTTGCTTTTCCTATGTTAGGGATCAAACTGATGTCATTAACACTCACATGAATCATTTAGAGAAGGGAATCCAAATAAGGGTTGCTGGATGTTTATAAATATTATTATTCCATATCTCAAACAGAGGATGCTGAGGCTATAATTTTGCTGATGGGAGAGAGAAAGAGAGAGAGAATCTGCATACTTTTTTATTTTTCATTCAGTCTTTATTTTTTTATCTGATTCATAATATTTTTAAGTTCAGCAAAACCACTGCAGTCGGGAACATATTTGCCCCATCTGATTCAAATATGTGCATGCCTTATTACAGCTACCCCTAATTTAAAAAATATTATTTATTTAGGTTGCATATATTAGCTAGCATTTCTTATTGAAAGGTAGGTGGGTGGACTTCAAGTATTCTGTGACAGCTTTAATATGAACACTTGGGAATTTAAATTTAAATGGGCTTGTCATCAGAATGGAACTAGCTGTTTTTATAATACTTTAAAGGGTCAGACAGGCACTCACTTTACCAGCAAGTTGTATAAGAAACCTTCTACAGTAAATGCCTTCTGAAATGAAAATGCTATTCATTATGGTGAATTTCTTTGCACTTCCAGAAATACATTGTTGGGCACTGAATATGATTTAATAAAAATACAGGTTATCCATCACCTTTTAGAAAGAGATTCCAAAACATACACTATTTAACATACCTCTGGAAAATTTAAAAGAAAGATCTGTCACGTGATGAAACTGAAATCAATTCACAATTTGGCAGGGGAGGTACACCTGCCTTATTTTTTGTTATATGATATACATCATTTAGTATGGAAGTAAGACAGACCATACAATACAACTGGTACATTTCAATTAATGATCCCAAGTTCTCAAAGTTACATCCTAGGTACCGCATCTTGCTCTTCAAAAAGGTATTAAGTGTAGGGGAATTTTTTACCATGCCTCACATTTTGTGCCATGAAAGACTCAATCTTATTTAATCTCTTGTTTCTTGGGAAAACCAGTGGCTCTACAAGCACCCACCATAGGTAACTAAATCTCTACAAATAAACATGACTCACTGGAGGGATAAATTCCTAGCCCAATGTATTCCTAGTCTATGGGAAAAGTTACCTCTACAGGTCAAACGAAGTGCTACTTTGGCTGCCTTTAATGCTAGTGTTAATGACTGGATGGATAGACAAAAATGTACTCCAATGGTATCCTGTACAGCAGGAGGTGAGCTAAGTATTTGCAAACAGTGGCAAGAAATTTTAAGTGTGTCTGCTTAAAGCTGTATATAGCCAGGTATCTTATTCTTCCTCCAACCATTTGTCTAGAATTGTTCCTATGTTCCTACAAGCCAAGCTCCCTCAAAAATGTCTGCAAGATTTTCTTCTTTTCCTTTTTTGAATTGTAATAAAATCATCTTGCTTCCAAGCAGGACACATTTTGATGAAATAAATAAATATCTATCAGGCACATTTTGTTGCGGCACTTCTTGAATGATTTATGCTATCTTTTTCAGGTGCCCCAGGGTAAAAAGGTATATTGGTCAGATCACATACATGGCTTAATTAAGGATACTAGAACACATGCAAGATCACCTTGGGTCTCCCTGTAAAAGAGATCACTAGGCCTAACGAGGCTAAATTGGTTAACAAGATGAAAATAAAATCCACAAGCAAACAAACACATAAATAAAGATATTGTCGACAAGATTTTATCTTGCAGTGATTAGTACTGACACCTCACAGTAAGAGGGTTTGATTCTTGGCTAGGGTGCTTTCTGTGCAGAGTCTGCATGCCTTCCCTGTGCTCATGTGGGTTTCCTCCAGGTGCTTCAGTTTCCTCCTAAATTCCAAAGACATGCAGTAGGTGAATTGGACACTCTAAATTGGCCATAGGTGTAAGTGTGTGTGTGAGTGTGTGGTGTGAAAGAACTACAGTGGCAGGGCTAGCCACCCAGTGGTATAAACCTTGGCTCTAGATTATTGTCACTGTTAAAGTGATACCCCACACCCATGTGCAAAAATGGGAAAAAGGTGTTGTGGATGGATGGATTTTATCTAGCCCCGTAGTCCTTCATGCATGACATGTCACAATGGCAAGGTTGTACATTGTAAATTTTATGTGCTGAATTCTCAAGTTTGAAAAGAAGGGGAGATAGAAACTCTGCTTTAAGTAAACTGAAATCTTGTTATATGTAATGCATAACAAAGTGTCTCCACAAGAAATGCACATGGAATCAAATTTTCAACATCATACTGGATGAATTTATTACAGAAATATTATTTAGGAAAACTGATATCAATCACGTTTTTGATAATCTTATGAGTATGTGTTATTAGCTATGCTATTTAAGCTACTCTAAGCCTTTTATTCTTTTTATAATCCCAGGAAGGATATTTAGCAGGGTAACAGCAGTTTTACATTACACATTAAATAAGTTTCCAAAAAAGTATTTATAGCTTACTTTGGTTGTCGTTTTTTATGGTTTTTATATCACTTGCGGACCTCTTGTTATCTTACTTACTCTTAACTTGTCAGGTACACCATACCAATATTAGAGAGATGCACTAACATTTAGGAAAACTATTAGTATGGTGTACCCCTTTTTTCCAGCTGGTTACATTCAACTACACTGGCCACATCTTTCTGAAAGTTTGTTGTTGTGTAGCAGCTTTTAGAAGTGTAGCAGCTGTGGTTATCCAGAAACTTGAAAAACAATGCGCCTCAATATTTTCTGAATTCCCAGAAAGTAGTGTGTTTGCATTAAGTAACTAGTAACTCATTTCACAGCACTGGTACCAGCTACTCAGACAACTGTTTTCCTCTTTGCTGATGTTAATGTCTCTTTTCTGTGTTACCTCACCCAAACGTATGTAAGCTCTGTGGATGTTAAAGATTAGACATGCATTCAGAAAGTACCAGGATAGATAGAGCCATAAAAACTAAGCCACTGTACCAGCCTAAACAGCTTGTAAGAGATTAGTGGCAATGTTTTAAGATTTTTTTCTCACATACATCAGGTCTTGCTTTAATACTTTTAGTGAACCAGGTGTTTTGTTAATTCAGTGCAGAAGACCACATTATCTTTAATAAAAGGCTTCACAAAAGTCCTGAAAAGGAGAATCGGGACGATGATAAACTGCTGGAAATGTGAA
This sequence comes from Protopterus annectens, assembly GCF_019279795.1. Classification (NCBI taxonomy): domain Eukaryota; kingdom Metazoa; phylum Chordata; order Ceratodontiformes; family Protopteridae; genus Protopterus; species Protopterus annectens. The sequence continues at coordinate 1,368,215,027 of NC_056746.1, forward strand.
GTAGAATCCACCACTGCCAAATGACTTTCTAATAACCAAGGCTATACTATCATCAACCCTCAGATCTTTAGTTACGCACGCACCTCAGGCTTTGATCGCATCCTTTATTTTAAAACCATCAGCCTTATTTCCATTGTTTCAGTACTAGACGTATCCCAGATAACGATCCTGTGCATGAGGCTTGGACTGCACGCTATAGACCAACGGTTCACCTACAGAAATGAGTATTTAGTATCTGAAAACCATGTTGACAGGGTCATGGGGTGATGCTACACTTTATTTATTTATTTCTATTTTCCATTGGGGAATACCTTAATTTAATTAGGTTGCTCGTTTTCACTTCTACTCTAAATCAGGCATCTGAATGTGCTTTAAGCTAGGCTATTGTGCTAAAGTCTTTGCCTAGCAGAATTGGTGTTCCATCCCAGTTATCAAATATAAATAAATAAATTCATTGCCTGTGCATATTATCACCTATAGATGGGCTGAAGCTCTGCAGAATACTGAAAATCTTGCCACCATAATTTATGATCAGGAAATCATCTTGGCTAATCATTTTAATCAAGCGTGTTTGGCTAATGAGGGTCCTGAGTGAAGACAATACAGAACAAATTTATTTATTTGAAATTATTGTGACAGTTATATGGTTTCTGTCCCACTGGTACTCAGTTCTAGCACACCACAGGACTAAATTACAACAACCACTCTGGACCTTGTTCTAGATTCAGGCTTGCTTCACGTAACCAGAGAAAGATCTTCAACCCCATTTTGTCAATCGGATTGCAGTGTTTGCTTCTAAACATCATAACGTGTAAAGACTCTTAATTTGAAAGTGGGTATGCTCCTTCTTCCACAGAATAATTCAGTAGCACTCTGTCTAGTTTACAAACACTTACCTCATTTTATTCTGGCCTTCAGCATGTAAAAGGCTCACACATGTTTCTTCTTGCAATGACAGTGAAAGGTGACAGTAGCAAATAAATAATTAAGTGATCGCTCCTGAACAAAGGTAAAATAGCATGACATACATGATACTGAGACTGTTTACTTGGAGGCAATGGTGGAACCTATAGGTTCATAACTATTACTAAGTAGTTGATTTTGGTGGTGATTTTGCAGCCTACTCATGAAATATTGCCCCTTTCTATAACAGTAAGAGGGTCCAGCCTAGGGGTATAAGTGCAATTTTCCATCCTTTGTTCAAAGTAGAGTTTAATGAGTGTGAAGGAACTAGTTGTAATATGCAAGGAGAGTTTATTCCAAAGGAGGGGAAGTCTTTGGGAGATTATATAGCAATCTTACCCCCCCCCTCCAAAATACTTGAAAAAATGTATTCAAAAGCATTTGATAAACTACCTCTTGCATGACAAAGTCCCATCCCCCACACAATATGGCTTCCATCCCTCTCATAGTACTAACACTGCACTTCTAACTTACAACGATACTGTCAATAAAGCTAGCGATAACGGCACCCTCATTTCCTTCTTACTTCTAGACTTGTCTAAAGCCTTTGACACAGTTTGCCACAGCAAACTTCTACTTCAGATGTCCTTATTATTTCTCTCTCTGCCTACCCTTCTATGGCTCAAAAGCTACCCAAGCAATCAGGTATCAGTCAGTAAAATGGCAGTTCATCATCTGTCCATTACTCCCAGTCACCACTGGTATACCACAAGGTTCTATCTATGGTCCCCTCCTCTTGAACATCCTCACCAACACGTTAAACACATCCACACTTCAAGCCTCCAAAACACAGTGTGCAGATAACTCCACACTCATTTGTACATCTGACAACATGGAACACCTCAGAAAATTACTCAGGAAGCTTTAAGAGCAATTGAAGCATGGCTTTGTAACTCAACTCACGCTCAACCCTAAAAGTACAAACTGCTACTTTTTTCCCCAAATCCATCTCCCATTAAAAAAACAAAATTTAAAGTCCTTTCTCTTAATAACATAACCATTAAAGACATTTCTTACAGCAAATTATTAGTGATGATAGTGGATGATAACCTTAAATTTGACACGCGTATGCAAAGATGCATAAGAAAAACTCATCAAAAAATAGGGATGCTTTATAGAGCCAAAAACTTTCTCACCAACACAACTAAAATTACACTTGCCACTACTTACCTACTCCCCATTCTTGTTTATGGTGGTCCCATCCTTACTAACCTCCAGGATTCGCTAAAATTAAAACTTAACTTTGCTAAGTCTGCATCAAATACCCATTTCAGAACCCATCACTGTATAGCATTAAAAAGCCTAAAGTGGTTAAACTGCCTCATTAACTAATATATATATATATATATATATATATATATATATATATATATATATATATATACAACTTCTTACCACCTATTCCATTATCCAGCATCCATCAACTTGTCCATCAGTAAATAACATTCTACACAACTATGTTCCTAATTTGTCATTATGAACCAGTGACCAAAACCTCCTGTTTGTCCAAAAACCTATAAAATCTGCTGGGCAGTGTCTGTATTCATACCATGTTGCTAAGGCCTGGCACTCCTTATCTCTGTCCATCAGGTCAGTATCCTTCCTCCCATCCTTCAAAACCTTTCTGAAAGATTTTCTAGCCAAGATATGTCTCTGTTCTTGCTCAACACCAGAATATTTTATTTATTTTATTTATTTATTTTACATTTGTTGACCGGGCTAGTCTAGCTGGATACATGTCCATTTTCAGTAGAGGCCCGGGGAGAAAGCTCCAAGAGATACATAAAAAAATTCAAATACAGAGCAAATACAGATCAATTTTTTTTTTTTTAATGCAATATATTCAATGGTCTAATATGTTACATATAATAAAGTCTGTTGGTGATATAATGGTATTTTACTGATCTAGGAAAATGTATCAGAGTAACTAAAGCCTTTAAAAAAATGCATCCCTAAATTTGAACAAATACCTGTTCATGCCTTATCTCTTAGGGCTGCTACCTTTCATTGTGGCTAAAACTGGTATAAGGCCACACCCCTCACATCACCTGTAGCCCCGCCCATTCCCAACCCTCTCCCACCCATGCTCTGTCCATTTTGTGACATCACTATGACTTCAGCTGATGGGGAAAGCCCTCTTTTTCTGTTCATGATCCCTGCTTTCAGCCGATTTCCTATGCTTTTCTGTAAAAAAGCATAGTAAATCAGCCGATTTAACAAACTCTGATAGTCTGTTTCCTTTTTTGAAACAGAATACTGGAGTTTGTACAGTGTTTTCTGGACTACTGGACAATCAATTTGATTTCTGGATAGTCCGGGAAAAAAAAACGGATTTGTGGCAACCTTATTACATCTAATTACTCTCCCTTCTTCACTGACTTCCTTACTTCAATTACTTTCTTTCACATGACTTTCTCTTTAAATATACTATAAGGCTGTTTTTTTTCTCTAACTCTGTATTGCAATTCCTGTTTGTATTATACTAATTTCCCCTTAATTTCTCTATAAACTGGCTAATTTTTTTCTAACTATTAAATCATTGCCATGTATTTGTATCTGCTCTTAACCAATGTTTTCATATTATGTCTCACTTAGTTTCTTTATTTAAACTGCATTTTTTGTATTACTTGTAAAGACTGTAAAGTTATTAATTTTAAAATGTTTTGTAATATTTTGGAGCTTTTCTCCCTGGGCCTTCACTAAAAATGGGATTCTACCCAGTCAGACTTTCCTGGTAATCAAATGTCAATAAATAAATAACTAAAATGAATCTCTCCCTCTAGCAGGTTTTGGCTATGCTGCAGGGGAGTGTAAATGTCTAATACAGGTGTTTGTGGTGATACACATTTTACAAATGCTTAGGTCACACTTACCATTGATCCTGTATGCAGTACTGTATAGTATCCACGCTTAAAGTGACACATTATGAAGGCTGTCTACAGCAGGAAGTGGTGACACATTAATAAAGAGGTACACTATTACAGCTGTGTAGAGTAGTGCCCAGAGCCTACACTAATGAAGTAGCACATTGTTACGTCTTTCGGCTTTTCCCGGTTAGGGGTCGCCACAGCGGAACTCCGGTCCGCTAATGACTGGTAGTTGATTTTTACGTACCGAGTTACCAGCCCTGATGCACAACCTTCAACGAAGGTATGCCCATTCATGCATATCTCCATGCAGAAGACGCTCTAGCTGAGAGTCGAACCGGACAGCGTCTTACGAATACTTAATTCAGTTGTATAGAGCGTCCACATCAATAAAGTAATAAATTATAGATACTGTATGGAGATGAACATAGTGTCCACACTTATAAAGTGACACATCATCAGTACACACATAAAAATTACCATGGAAACCCAATTAAATATAGGCAACAAGTTTACCATCAAACAAATCAATTTCAAATATATAAAGAGTGAGGGGAGCATTATTGATTCCTACATTTTTTTCCTTCGCTTGTTGGAGATGACACCAGTGATGAACATTTTTAACATGTGCTACTTGGAAAACTATAAATGCTGTCTTACTGATCTTCTGATCACTTCATGAGTCAGCAAATTTATGTTTGTTTTAAGGCCAGACAGAAACTTCCTGTAATACTGAGTCACAGTAAATTTAAGGGTGAGAAAAATATCTTATGTTCAACATGTTAATCAGTTTTTTTTACTTGTTCAGTATAAAACAATCACATTTAATGCAAGAAGAAAATAGCACATCAAAGTGAAATAAGGTAAAATAAATTCATAAATTATGATAAAAAAACTTAAAAAATATTTTTCTTTTTTCCAGACATAATCACCAAAATAAGAAGAAAACATGAAGTCTGTCAGTTTAGCTTAGAGGATTAAGCTATGATTTGCTATCAAGCTTCATGATGTAGTCCATAGTTTGATTTCCTAAGCCCCCATTTATCTTCTGTGGGGCTCTAAGCAAGTTTCTTAACCATGAAATTCTCCTGGATCACCCCTGAGGGTGTTTGTGCCTTAGTGGGACTATTTGATTAGAAAAGTTAATAAAAAAGCAACCCATGAACATATGTTATACAGTTATATCAACACTTCAGTAATTTATTTGATTTAGTTTTGGTTTAAAAATAAAATATATAGATTTATTTTTTTTTTATTTCATGTCTAACATGCTTGACATACCCAGGTTATAGTTAAAGAAATTATGTAATCATTGGTGTAAGAATTTTTTATCATAATACATAAAGGGGTCAGATTTTATTAAAAAATAAGCAGCAATATGCAAAAAGGCGTACCCCTACACTCACAAATATAATACACAGCAGCACAATATAAACACACACAAATACAATACACAGCAGCACAACATAAACACACACAAATACATGGACCAAAGTGCAGCAATAACCCCCTGCATAGGAGTTACAGTGAATTAACGGACGTTCCTGGGGAGTAGACCCATCACTTATTGCATGATCATTCTCAGCTCTCCTTTGTAGTGCCTTATTTCCTTATAATGCATATCTTGCTAGGCAGTATTGTTTCATATACAATGTTATGCAACACCAAAGTAACCAAATTACATAGCATGGATACTGTATACAATATCCTATAATGTTTGTACAAAGTGACATATAGGTTCATAGGTTCATAGATAGGTATTAGGCTATTGCCCTGGGGCCTATATAAGCCTAGCTAAAAAAGTTCCCTGGCTTTCGCCACCCAAGAAAGTTATTTTCCTTCACCCCTGTCTAGCAGAGCCACAGATGTGATCCCTGGGGTGAATTTCCTACTTCCCATCCAGTTGTCGAGATTTTTCTTAAAGGGGGGCTAATAAGGAGGTTTGCTTGATGTGAATGGGTAGTCTGCTCCAGAGTATGGGAAGTCTCTGGGACAGGAATCTATCCCTCCAGCATATTCTGTGTATTGTGGTGGCAAGGTTTAGGTCTCTGGAGCATGTGACTCAGAGGGATTGAGGTTTCTTTAAGTGTAGCATGTCCAACAGATCTGGGTTTGACATGGCTTTGTATGTTAGGAAGAAGTCGCCTCTGAGTAGGCGATACGCGATGGAATAGAGCTGGAGTTTTTGAGACAGTCTGCTTATGGAATTTGTTGGAGGCTGGTAATCCTCTGAGTGAGGTATTTCTGTGGCCTTTCTCATTGTTGTAGATGTCTTGCGAGGTACATGCCAAATGGGACATTGTACTCTTTAATGGTTCTGATGAGGTATAATGGGTCTGATGAGGGATGAGTAGAGAGGAACAATGACCTCTTTTTTTCCTGGAGGTGAACCCCTTTGTATTGAGGTGTGCCACGTAGAAAGATTCCCTGACTACTGTGGCAATGTGATTATCAAAGGAGAGACTACTGACCACCTGTGTCCCTTTTCACACTTTCAGTGTTTAGTAGGCTACCGCCTATGAGGTAGTTCATGGGTACAGTGTTTTTCCAAAAGGGGATGACAATGCACTTCTTGGTATTGAGCTTGAGGCCATGACTTTGACACCAAGTATCAGTCTCAGTGAGGCCCCTTTGTAGAATGTCCACATCATTAGGCGATTTTATTATGGCACCTAATTTGCAGTCGTCTGCGAACTTCATTAGCCAAAGAACTGCTGTATTAGCCTGGACTTCTGAGAAGTAGATGCCAAACAGGAGAGGACTCAGGACTGAGCTCTGTGGTACTCCACTTGTCACTGGTCTGAAGTTGGATTTGGAGTCAGCTACTTTCACTGTGTGGGTCCTGTCAGTAAGCTAGTTGGCCACCCATCTTGTGACATAGGGATTTATGCCCAGTCTAGTGAGTTTATCTATAATTCCAGAGCGGAGGATGTTGTTGAAAGCCTTGGCAAGATAGGCTGTGGGCACCACCTTACCCTCGTCCATGGCTCTGGTGACTGCTTCAGAGAATTCAATCAGGTTTAGGAGACATGACCTACCTTTACAAACCCAAACTGTGTGGGGTCCAGAGTTTGGAGGTTACATATATCCTTGTTTAAAAGCTCCAATATGATATCAGGCTAATGAGGCAGTAGTTCCCAGGGTCCGTGGTGGCACCCCTTTGTGGTGTGGGATAACCATCGCTGCGCACCATTCAGTAGGCACAAAGCCTGAAGTGAGGGTATGATCGAACATGGTACTTAGGTGGGGTGCCAGTTCATTCTGTAGTTCATGCAAAATGCAGCCTGGGATGTTGTAAGGTCCTATGGATGCTGTGTTCTTGGGTTTTGAGAGTGCAGTCTTTACTTTTGCAGCCATGATTACAGGGGCTTTCAATTCTTCTGGTATAGTGATGGGCCCTTTGTGGGTGGGGGGTGAAGTTTGCACTGAACCTATCTTGCTAGGATGTTGGCAGTATCCGTTGGATCTGTATAATTAGTGCCATTGTGCTGTAGCTCAGAGCAGATCTGAGTGTCGCCATTGAGATTCTTGACATAGCTGTTGAATTCTTGCCTTTAAAATCAGTGGCGATTTTATTTTTATAACTAGCTTTGAAGGATTTTTTGAGGGATCTCAGCTTCTTACTGAGGCTGACCAGGGAGCTCCTCCACTCGTGGGATTTTACTCTCTTTTGCAACAGTTTCTTCCTTCTTTTGTAGAGTTTCTTTATGGCAGAAGACCACCAGATTGGCTTCCTTTTTCTGGAGGATAGCGTCTTGGTTCTGTTGGGGGTGATGGATATTGCCTTACAATGTCATATAGCGTTTACACTGAGATGTTGCATATGAGTTACTATATACACAATCATGCAATGCATCAAATATACCATATACAATGCAGCTGATGTCACACTGACAAAATGCCACATAGACACTGTACAATAATGCCCATGCTAACAAAGTATCAGATAGTGGATACTGAGTAACAGCATTCTTTAATGACTGCAATGTCGCAGTGACTGATCGAGTCTACAAAGGACTGACAATTATGCAAAGAATGTTTTGAAATTAATTTAACAAAATGATACTGTGCATGTACATGAGTGAGTCTCTGTGCATATGTGTGACTATAAAGATGTGTGTGTGTGTGTGTGTGTGTGTGTGTGTGTGTGTGCGTGTGTGTGTGTGTGTGTGTGTGTGTGTGTGTGTGTGTGTGTGTGTGTGTGTGTGTGTGTGTGTGTGTGTGTGTGTGTGTGTGTGTGTGTGTGTGTGTGTGTGTGTGTGTGTGTGTGTGTGTGTTGGGAGGGGGTCTCTGTGCATGAGATTTCATATCCTCACGTGTATGACTAAATGAGTGTATATGTGCATGCATATATGTGAGTTTGTGTGCACACTGATATGTATGGAACAGAATGAATATGCATGCAGGCATGTGTGAGTGCATATGTATGCAGACATGACATGTATAAAAGAAAGACTTGAAAAAGAATATGGTGCACCCACATTCCATCATTAGTGTTTTTAGTGTCCTCATCCAGTGCACTAATCTAGTTAATGCTTTTTCATGTTGTGTGACCATATGCTCTGGTAGTCTTAATGCTTTCTATCTGGCTTGACATGGTGTGTGCCACACAGAATTTTCAATAGCTTCCAGGGCGGCCTGACATTCTATATTAGCAACACAAGATTTCATGTTTTTTTCTATATGAATATCAGTAACATTTCAAAGACAAATTAGTACTTCTTCATACATGTGTGCACCCAAGTGTATAGCATGAGCGTGTGTGTCTGTGTGTGTGCACGTGTGTGTGTGCGTGCGTGCATGTGTGTGTGTGTGTGTGTGTGTGTGTGTGTGTGTGTGTGTGTGTGTGTATGTGTATACAATTGTGTATCTACTTGTGTGTGTAATGCTCACTTACATATTATATATTATCTGTCCTTTACATATAAATCTGTGTTTATTTTCTTAGAGGCAAACCACTATCTTTCTCAAACCAATGTCTTGTCATTGCATTTTGAGTACATTTTTTGGAAGACTTACTATGGCTCTGCTGTTTGTAGTAGTCTAAAGCTACTGCCTGTATTGTGGTACTATGCAAATCCTAAGTATGTCAAGACAAGCACTTTACTATCTACTAGAAACTTCACAATGCACAGGCATCTAAACTATAGTAATGCAACAATAACCATAAAGCTTCTCTATCTACTTCCTGTGACATGCACAGGATCTACGAAACTTATCTGTTTATGCCATGCATAATGCACAAGACTTAGCCAGCTTACTATATCCTGAATACTCTGTAAATAACTCTGAAACAGTAGTCTGTGCCATCACTAACCCTGTGATATCATCTGTAAGCTATGTATGCCACAAGTAAAGCATCAATATTAGTAATTATAACCATGAGCCTTGGTTATCTGTGTCCTAAATAATCAATCAGTGATTGAAAGACTTACTGATGTAAATCAGCAGTAATTACAAAAGTTAGCATTTAAACCACAAATTGAACACATATGATAAGTTTTATAGTACAATATTGCACTTCTGCATTCCATGTTCTCACTCAGAAGTTCTTCTGAAATGTTATCTAACTTGCTGTGTTTTCCTCAGATGCCCTTAAAATCATGTACAGTTTACTCAAGGTAGGGACTGGAGCTGGCCAATAAAGCTTGTTTCATTTTACTAAGTAAGCTTGCATATGATTGCTGTAGACATACATCTGCCTCTGGTATACAAAACTGCTGTCTGACATTACAAATGACACAGAAGCTTGTACAACTTTCTACAATCTTCCACCAGGACACCAATAAATAGCATGTCGCTACTGCCAGACTACACTGAGCACCAGCTAGATGTCTCTTATCTTGCATTCCAGAAAGTGTCTGTCTCACATGAAAGTACAGCTTCAGTAATGAGGTCTCAGGTCTTGTCTTGTTTTACAAATCAGCTTATAGACCAAGATGAATGACTATGAAAGACCCCCAAACCTCAGCTTAGAGGAAAAAGAAAGGTTAAAGTGAGTGTTTATACTGCTAAAAACTGACAAGAGTTTGCAATTAAAAAGCCATACATTTATCTGAAAAATGAACAGTAAATCAGGGTTTTCAGAAGAGGTCAGAGACTATTTAAAAACTCATGAGAAAGAACTGCATCACTATGACAACACGTTGGCTGGTGAAGCCGGCTACATTTTCCTCTCAGTAACAAGAAAAAAATAGTTATTTAAAAACAACAAACAGGAAACAGCTCCCATAACTTTTATACATCTGTTTACTTCTTTGTGCAACATTTATTTGGTCTAGAAACTCAGCTATTAGGATACAATGTTAGATTTATTAATACTGATAGCTTTCAATTTTCTAGTCTAAGAAATAGTATTTATGACATGGCATAGTTTAGGAAGCACTCAATTTTCTATTTTACTTAAATGAAAATGTAAAGTGAATCACAAGTGTGTAGTGCCCAAAGTTAGTGATGTAGTCATAGCTCCTTTCATGTACTATGTTGTACTATTAAAATCAGAGGTTTGGATTGTAACCATCTGGGAAGTACACAAAAATCTGATTGGTACATCAGACTACTTCCTCCTAACATAATTATCCTTTTAAATCACATGTCTGAAATACAGAGTTAAACATGCAGTATGTGCCCTACGCTATTACATGAGAAGCCGTCATCTGAATAGCTGGAATTATAAAAAGTGTTCAGTATTGAGTGTTACATCTGTGTCTATATCTGTAACTACTGACCTTTCTTTTTACTTACTTTTTAAGCTCAGATATTTGGTGACTTTTTGGTAGGCAAAATGTTACTGTCTTAAATCAATTTGTGTAACACTTCTCCTGTGATATATGGCTATGCATGATAACACATATGCTATCAAAAACACTACTGGGCTCTCACGATCATGAATTGTGAGGATAATTGCCACTGGATGCCCTCAAAGAGGACAGTGGCTAGTGAAATTACAAAAAAAAAATAAAAATTCACCTTCGAAGTCATCACTCCAGTTGTAAGAAACCTTATTTACGTAAATGTTAATCTTCAAAATAAGTAGGTAAATAAATAAAGACGAAATACATAAATAAACAAATAGTGCATCAAGAGATGTTTGGTGATGCACACCATGTTTTGAACACTATTTGCCTTTCAGACTAGAACATCTTTCCTAGACCAGAACCTATATAGAGGCAATCAGGTTCACAACTTGTTGCCATTTCATCTCAGACATATATACTGTTTTGCGACAAATCTGAATTAAAAAAAAAGTACTATTCTGTCCATTTGTTCTTCACTATGAACGGTGGTATGACTGAAAATAAATGCGGTACAGAATAAACGTATTAGAATCTAAAGCAAACATGCTGAATAGAAATTAGTATCATAATAGTTTAAAAATCATCAGTAAACTTATCTGGAATGTACAGAATGTAAAAAGTCAATAGATGCAGTGATGTAACTTACATTCCAAGGATGTAAATGCAAAACTCACCTTGAGCATCCACAGTGTATTGTTCTCCATGATATTTTCCAGGTGTTGCAGCTTTTGAAGGGACCATTCATTTTCCAGAAACTGTGGAGAATCCCTCAGAAGTGCATTGCCATTGTACTGGTCTGAGCCACCCCTACAGTGGTCTAGTTCTGGAAGGACAAAAGTATAACTGCATTGACCTTGATGGACACGATGCCGCTTCCGGGCATTATCGGACACTCGTCGTTGACCGCTTGCAGCAGAAGCAACTGCAGTAACCAGTGACAAACTGAACGAAAGCCGCACAAACCACATCTTCGTGTCTGCTACCTGGCTGTGGATAACTATTTCAGCTGCACTAACTCTGTGTGTCCACTTCTGCCTTTTTCTATCAAAACAATGTTTTTGTTCAGCCAACCATTCAGAGTTTTTTTATTTTTTTAAACAGAGAGCTTAAACGGCAATAGAGGTTTTGTTTCAGCAGTCTAGAATAACTTTAACAGCTATGACAACTTATGTTATGAAACGTTCTAAAACTCTATAAATACTCCTCACAAACAATCTGTTGAACTAATTTAGCTGTTTTTAGCTCTTTACAAATGGCCAGATAAACTTAACTACCTCCTGTCCTGATTCTCTCTCTC
>NC_056746.1:1368231950-1368234450 GCF_019279795.1 Protopterus annectens
CTGTTCTGCAGACCTCGGACCAAGTTTTCCAATGGATTACAGTTGAAAGAGGACACTTCCATTCCTAATTCTGTACTATAGCAGAACTTTGGACCATCTCCAAAATGATCTTATCTCTGGAAACTGTAACAGCACGTTTTGTAGAAGTAGTATGGACTGCAACAAAATGTGCAATGGAAATATGAAACGTGATGATGCATAAAGCTGATGGCATGCTGGCGTTGCTGGTCTGCTGCTTGTCCTCACTGCATAAAGAAACAATAAATTGTAATGTAACCTGTAGGTAACTTTTTTTTCTGATACAATTATATATCTGTCTAAAGCTACTTTGATCCCTCTCTCTTTTTTTTTTTTGCTGAATATACCAGATGATGAGAGAAGCTGTTCTGGGCATCTACAACCTTTACAATGAAAGGTATTCTCCCCACTTCAATTGCAGTTCTTCTTCTCAGAAATAATTTCTCCCTTCTGAACTATCCTGACACCATTGAGACTGTGACGCCCCTGCACTGGCCCTTTAATCATGGAGCCTCAGTCCTCACCACTAGCACCAGTGAGGGACATACATATTGGTAGGATGACAAGTACACACACAGTAAAGTACAATTTCCCTTAAGAGCACACAGAGATCACAGTCAGTCTGGGGATGGTTTTGCCCTCTTTCTCCAAATCCCCAATAAGACTCCCCACTGGCACAGCTACAGGGTTAAGATTTCAGCTGAGTGGTCAAGCCAAAACCTCCAGCACCCTCTCTGTCTAACCAGTGCTTCATGTCCCTGCCCAAGTAGCTGACACACACACACACTTTGGGATGTGATTTGTATACAAACACACACACACACTCCTGGGAAAGGCTGGCACAGGTATACTAGCTATGCCCCCTTCTGCCCAGACTAAAAGGTAGTCATCACTGCCACCAACCAGCTCTTTATCAGCTACTATAAGGCCCTTCCCAAAGGGTGACCAATCCTACCATAAGACAAGCATATGGATCCTATTAATATTCACAAATGAAATATGATTATTTACAAAATTCCAGATAGCTGGGCTGGCATTGTCACATTTCTATATAAAGCATATTAATATTTTCAAGTGACATGTAATTATTTCCAAAGTCCCAGGTAGCTGGGCTGGCAGCATTTTGGTTTGTGACAGAGACATCTGAGTGTTTATGTCTCCCCACTCCCATTGAAAGAGGGTGCATTTGTTAAGTTCTGTTACCCCTTCCTTAAGTTTTACTACCCCTTCCTCATACATCTTCTGGTGTATATCATCTACTGCATTACTAGGACTGATTTATTTCTTTTCAGAGATATGGCCTCCAGAAAAATACAAAATAGTCGAGACATTATATTTCTATTTTTTTTTGTACAGAACACTAACTTTCTTCCTCTTTTTCTGGCAACATTTACGTGTACATCCTAAGTTTCATTCAGATTTTCTTTCAGAAGTTCTTTTATTTGTTTTATTTGTTAACAAGATAAAAATGGACTTTATGAACTCTTTTCAGCTACAACAGGGCCAATAAAGGCAAGAAATGTCAATCAAACAGCATAGTTTTTGTGACATAGGAAGAAAAGTAAGTGGTTAGAGAAAACTCCACACAGACATGGGTAGAACACGTGAACTCCACCCAAGCAGTGACTGCAGGCAAGAACTAAACTCACAGTTGTGAGGTAGAGATCTGAGCAATCCTCAAAGTCAACAAAAATGAACACCTTAAAATCAGTTTCCAAATTTTTTAGTTGGCAGGACATTATAATACACAAAAATGGAATTGTTCCCACCAGTTTTCCTGCTACGGTGCATTTCTTTGCCTAAAAGCATTTCAGCAGGTTTGATAACTCTCATTGTATCCATTCACACTTTTCTCTATATTTAACACCTTGCATATCCTCACTTTAATCCACAAATAAAAATAAATGTACATGCAGTCCTACTTTAATATTGTTTACACAGATATTTAACAGTATACTTTTTTGTACTGACTCCCTTTGGGACTTTGCTTATAAATCTCATCTTTTCAGTATAGAATCAGCTTAATGTAACTCTATGTGATCTACAATGCAATTAGAGTTTGGGATAATCTACCTTACTGCCACCAAGCCAAAGGCTAAGTTCTTTTTTGGGGAGGGGGGTAGGAGGTATTAGTCATTTGTATGACATGTTATCCTAACTTGCTGAAGGGTTGGTGTACTAGAATTACAGCTTGTCTCACTTCTACATAAAACAGAAGTACTAATCCAGACTTTACAAAAAAATAGACTGAAGCAGGCTGCATTATGTACTAAATGTATCTTTGTGCTTATATTTTAGATTATATATTGAAACATGCATTGAATAGATCTTAAAGCAAACTGTGATTTACTAAAGTTTAATGCAAAAGGTATTCTGTCTCAGACTCAAGTATAAAAAAAGAAAACTGTCACAACAGGCTACTGCAATGTAACACTACTAAAATATTACACACCTGCAATCCAAACTGGTGTGTGTGTGTGTG
>NC_056746.1:1368239450-1368269450 GCF_019279795.1 Protopterus annectens
TTGTTTATAAGTTCCATGATGATGCGTTCCATGGCCTTGCAGACCAGGCCTGGTAATGCAGGGGTGATCTTTGGAGCCTTGAACAGATGTCAATGTTCTCCATTTTAAGGAGTGCCTCGAGTGAGTGCATTTTGAGGTTTAGACTTCTAGCATTGAGTAGCATTAGCTATCTGGAGTTTTGTAAAGAATTATATGTCATCTGTATATCAAACTGATTTATACAGGTGCTTGTGTTGAAAATGTATTTGTAAAGCTGCTTGTGTTAAAAATCTACCAACAGTGGGACTGGCTGAAAAGAAAAGAATTACACCTGCATTTCAGACTGTATTGTAACTGTTGAAATGAATATATTATAACAGAGGATAGTAGAAGAGAAGAGAGTAATCCCAGTCCAGCTACCTTTGAAAAATAGTTTGAAATTAAATTACCTGGTTTAGGCCATAAATATTGTATCTTATAGTTCGGATTGCAGCCAGAGACAAAATGTCTGTGAAAAGCAGGACTAGGAATCCTACTGTATTGTCTTTAGGGGTGAACTAATTGCTACCCTGGAAGGATGGAAGTTTTTGAAATAGTTTTATAGTTTTCAGATGGTATAACACATCATACCAAAGCTCTTTGTGTATGTATTATGACACTGTGGAAGATTCTGATTCAATTTCTAGTAAATGAGGTAGTGTGCCACCCAGAAGTCAGATGACCAGATGTATGTGATGCCATTCTGTAATCCAGCACTGAAATGATGTTTTAATACTAGATGAGGCAGAAGTCTCATGGCAGTTTGTTTTTGAAACCTGACAAAGAAGGACCACTCATCCACTTTTTCTTGCCTTGATCTAGTAAATGAACTAGGGAACAGTAATTCTTTAGATCAGTCAGGAAAATATAGTGAGATTATTTAAGTATTGGTTTGCTATATATGTGTGAATCTTTTCATCTGTGTTATTTTTAATATTTCTTGTGATTGAAACTCTTGTGTTTATTTTAAATAGATATTTAGTATTTTCATGTTCATTTATTATTAAATATATTTAAACTTTTAATTGTTGCTGGTCTTTTAGAGAATAATTTAATCTTAGAGAGTACTTATATTATTTGGGGACACTGTGGCTGCTCCTGAAAGCCTTGCTGCATTAGTCAAACCTACTATTTGTATTAGTATTAATTTTACTCAGTATACTTGGGTACTCTTGTAAAAGCATTAGAGTAGCTGGCGTTGAAGTATCCTGGTGGCAACATCTATCTTATCAGCTGGGCAGAGGGGGTATAGCTAGTACATCTATGCCTGCCTTTCCCAGGTGTGTGTGTGTGTGTGTGTGTGTGTGTGTGTGTGTGTGTGTGTGTGTGTGTGTGTGTGTGTGTGAAAATCAAATCTCAAAGAGTGTGTGCCAGCTACTTGGAACAGGGGCATTGACCACTGGTTTCACAGAGAGGGTGGTGGAGGATTTGGATTGGAACACTCAGCTGAGGACTCATCTCTACAGTTGTGGTCAGTGGGGAGTCTTATTTGAGGCCTGGACAGATAGAGATAGAGAGAGAGAGAGAATCCCTGCCCCAGGACTGAGTGTGTTCCCTGTGTGCTCTTAAGGGATATTGTGCTTGGTGCGGAGAACTACATCTGAAAATACTGTCTGTATCTATTTTTGTTTTAAGTGCACTTTCCTCACTGGTATCAGTGGTGAGGACTGAGGCCCCTTGATTACTGGCCCAGAGGAGGGGTGTCATAGGAAGCATGGCATGTTTGCTTACCAAAGGCAAGGATTCCACGAATGCTGTTGTGGTGCTGTCCTGTGATCTTCACTTTGCTATAAGAATATCTATAGATATTTCTCAGCTAGGATTTGATAACCATCAATGACAGAAGAACTGGCTCTGTTTCTGCAGTCTCATTAATAGACTCAGCTTACATAATTGTCAAAATACAGTACAACAGAATCACTGCATAAAATCTACATCTGTACAGTTATCCACAGTCATAAAACAGAATACCCATGTGGCAATATGCAACAATTCATGACAGTGACAACTGGAGAAAAGGAAGCATGGACAAGAATAAACAGAGAAGAAACTTACATTTTTTATGAGATAAAATCCACAAAGTATAGATACTCTATGGGCTCTTATGAGCTACTGAAATCTTTTTCTTCTAGGTGTGTTACTAGAAGACTGGATTCTGGCAACCATCATTATCTTTTAAACCACAAACTGCAAACAGTTGAAGTAAAAAAATCACAAACTAGTGACCCAAAGAAGAAGCAAAACAGTATTTATTCCTCTGACGTCTCGGCTGATGCCTTCACAGGAGAATACTGAATAAACTTCACACTCCATAGTTATAATACATTCATTCAATCAATTATCCAATAATCCTATTATTTAATTACTTATAAAATTATTTAAAGTAAAACTTTCCAATTAAAATCTACATTCATTCCTTGTGGTACCAAAGTATCAAATTTTAAAATGTTAACTGCTTCTTTATACAATAAAACATTTTTAATATAATTATACTATACTATAATATATATATATATATATATATATATATATATATATATATATATATATATATATATATATATATATATATAAAATAGGATTATTTGATAATTGATTGAATGAATGTATTTTAAATATGGAGTGTGAAGTTTGATCAGTATTCTCCTGTGGAGGCATCAGCCGAGATGTCAGAGGAATAAACGCTGTTTTGCTTCTTCTTTGGGTCACTAGTTTGTGTTTTTTTACTTCATTGTTTAGTTTGGGGTTTAATTTGTGCTGGTTTCATGGCCAGTGACCCGAATATAGATGTACCCAGGGTGTTTCAAGATACTACGGATCCGCAGCAGAGACCTATGGATAAGTATTTATCCCAACCTAATGAGAGAATGGTGAATTTGTCTTCTACTGAGGCTGTTATTGGATCTGTGAGAAACCCGCAGCCCTGCATTTCGAATTTACAAACCTGGAACAGGTGGGAAACAGATCGGAATTGCATGCTTTCCAACCCGTTTTCTTCTATTGAACAGAAACAACGTTTACCTACGAGTACGGACATAAAGGTACTGTGCGAGTCTCTTCAGCAATTATTTTATAAAGAGACATCTGTGTGTATCTAGAATTAGAAATAATCCCCCGTGGCCTAAGAGTATACAAAGATCCAGCAACACCTTTTAATCTGGAAGATGATGTAGATTCTGTCTTCCATAAATGCTGGATTCAGGCAGCCCGTAAATGTACAACTGAATGGGTCACTGTACTTGTTGAGTATGACAGGTTGAAGCAAACTAATGTACAAAAATATATTAATGTTTCATGCAGCAATATTTTGTCTAAAACAGGTCCAGAATTTCTGGCCAATATCCTGAAAGATATTAATAACAAATTGAAGGATCATGAACAGGATATTATGAACAGAAAAAAGAATAAATTAATTAGAGACACCAGAGATTATGATAATGGTTTGGCCTTCATCACGAAGGCCAATAGGAAGAACGCTAAATGTCATGTGACTTTCAAGGAAGGGAAGAGGGTGGATGAGTGGCATTCATTTCGCTCAAGACTATCCTTTGAAACAGTTTCATCAGGCATGGATGATAACTGTGCATGTAATGGAGAATAGCTGCCCCTACCATCAGCACAAAACATGGAATAACATCAACAAACTTTTCAGAAACAAGGGGGGAATAAAACGTTTTATCAGGGTAAGAAACGGCAGTGAGAAGGACAGTTCAACCACCAGTATCAGCAACACCCCCAACAACAATACCAGCAATGGCAAAATAAGAACAAGAGGGGTAGATGGTAAAGTGGACTCCTATGTGGTAAACTTGTCTGGTTATAGTTTAAATATGTATGAACAAGCCGCATCAGAATGCGGCCTGAAATCTATTCCTACAGTACTACTGAGGCTACATGATTTGAAATGTGATGTGTTCAAGTTTATTAGGAAATTGCAATTGAAGTACATGTTTAGGCACAATTTAGAAGCTCTACCTCAGATTTCTGATGAAAATGCTTCTTTTATGTATGATGATGGTAATGAAAAAGTCTCTCTTATTAGTAATGACAGTTGTTTTTTCTTGTGTATCTGATGATGTTACTAATGCATATTACTTATTTGATACAAGTAGTATAGAAGTAAAAAGTAAATTTATACCTGTGTTTAACTGTATGGAAATTATGCAGTTTCAAAATATGTTAAATTATTCTATGGAACAAGAATTTGTTGAATTTAAAACAAGTATGAACATTAATTATAATTTGACTAAAATGAGTGTCTAGCACTGCAAACATTGGGAAGAAATGCAGATTTGATATTCAAGCTGGCAGATAAAGGTAACAAATTAGTTTTGTTACACATTTCCCAATATTTAGAAATGTGCTATAATCACCTGAATGATGTCACTGTATATGAACAAGTTCAGGGGGATATGTATGAGCTGGCTATTTCTGAGTATGAACAATTGTTATACAAGGGTATTAGGCTAGGGTACCTGACTGAAGAAGACGTTAAAAAGAAGGTTTGTCATTATAATACTAGTATGGCATATTTTTATTGTGTACCAAAAATTCATAAAAGTATGGTTCATCCACCAGGGCACCCTATTGTTTCTGGAAGCAATTATTTTTTTACATAATATTGGATGCCTTTTACATGAACTAATTTTACCTAAGGTATTATTGTTACCAGCCTATGTGAAGGATGTATCTAATTGTTTGTATAAAATACAGAACATAGGCTGGAATGATCAGATGTATTGGATTACTGTTGATGTAGAGAGTTTATATACAAATATCTATCATGGATTTGGCTTAGAAGCAGTGAGATTTTTCTTAGGGCAAAGTCCAGCAAGTGAATATATAGTGGAAATGTTATATTTTTGTCTTACAAAAAACTTTTTTGAATTTAGAGGAGAGTTGTTTAGACAAAAGCAGGGCATAGCAAAGGGGGCAGCACTTGCCCCCTCATATGCCAACTTAAGTATGGGTTTGTTTGAACAAGAATGTATCTACAAAACTTAATTTTTTCAGCAATATGTTAAAAATTATAGCAGGTTTATAGATGACCTGATTTTCTTGCGTGAAGGAGGAGAAACTAAAATTGATGAATTTATATCAGAGTTGCAAAATAATAGGTTTAACCTCAAATTTGAAGGTATTCAAATTGGAAAAAAAGTATTATTCTTGGATGTAGAGGTAGATGTATCTAAGGATATCTACATACTAAGATACATAGAAAATTTGAAGATCAAGTTAAGTACCTTAAGGCTACAAGTTGCCAACCCCCCACACTACAGAAGTGCTCCCTATTGGAGAGTTTACTAGGTTGCATAGATTATGTAATGATGCAGAAGAATTAAGACAGGAAATCCATAGAAAGTATAACATGTTCTACTCAAGAGGGTATAGTCAGCAAATAATAGATAAAGCTTATTATAAAACTAGTCAGATTAAAACACAAGAATGTAAAAGAGATAGAGATATAATAAGTTATGATAGCAATGAAAGAAATAATAATTCAGAGATTTATTTCATCACATTATATAGTGTTTTTAGTGATAAAGTCATAGCTATGGTGAAATATTATTGGATTATTGGAAGAAAGAGATTGGTTACCAGGTAATTTAAAATTCTCCTATAAAGTAGGGAGAAATATTAAAAGTTTTTTAGTTAAAGGTAGACTGATTAAACCAGAATTTAAATTTTATGATGCATTAAGAACAGCTGGTACAGAAATCTGCGGTAAATGCAAAGCATGTAAGCATATAGTTACTGGATTTGATAATATAAATGGTATAAAATTTAATGGAAAAGCAAATTTTAGATGTGATACGGAGGGCATTATATATCCACTCAAACTCCCCTGTAATAAGTTTTATATTGGGGAAACGAAAAGACCTTTTAAAGTTAGATTGCTTGAACACATTAGAGACATTGAAAATGTTAAAATGTCTAGATAAGTAGCAGAGCATTTTTATTATGAACATCAGAGTCAGTCTCATGGGTTAATAGGCACAATATTAGAGAAAGTTGCAGATAATTATTTGTACAAAAATATTAAAAATGTTTTATTGTATAAAGAAGCAGTTTATATTTTAAAATTTGATACTTTGGTACCACAAGGAATGAATATAGATTTTAATTGGAGAGTTTTACTTTAAATAATTTTGTAAGTAATTAAATAATAGGATTATTGGATAATTGATTGACTGAATGCATTATAAATATGGAGTGTGAAGTTTGTTCAGTATTCTCCTGTGAAGGCATCAGCCGAGACGTCAGAGGAATAAACGTTGTTTTGCTTTTTCTTTGGGTCACTAGTTTGTGTTTTTTTGTTTAAACCATCATTATTTTCCATGAGTGCTGTTCTTAAAAGAGCCAGATAAGTACATGCTTGTTAGTCTTGTTTTCATGGCTTGAGTGGTTATTAGTTTGGGGTTTGCATAACTGGGTGTTTACCTCATAGACACAAGGTATAAGGTCTGATTCTTACCATTGAGGCAAATTGACTAGGTTTAAAATGGTGGACAAGGACAGCTAGCCTAGTTGCCACTTATGAAAAAAATTTTGCATTGTATGTTGGTATAGTTTCTCAATGCTAAATGCGTAGCCAGTGACCAACAGTATGACTTCATACAGCAAATGTCCACAAGAGTTGATTTTATGACCAAGTCACCAGTGGGCTAGATTATAGCCTGTCCATGGATGTATTGTATCTGGTCTTAAATATAATTTTTGTCAGTGTGTTGGTACAAATATTTAAATGGTATTACTAAAAAAATGACTATCTAGATGGTGGTCATTATTGAGAATTGACAAGATTAAGCATTTTAAGAATTTGTAAGCACTAGGCTGTCACAAAAAAATCACTGCTGAGCTAAACCATGGTCAGTGCATCCAGAATTCTGCAAAGGTTTTCCCCACAGCATTTTAATCCACATTCTGTATTTCTCTCTCTGATAAAGATCCTTTGCTGTTGCCGGGGAAATTGCTATTATCATTCCTCTTCCTAAACCTTCTCTGCTTACATTCACTTATAATATCATTCCCAGTTCAGTGCTTCTTTTGTTAACAATGATATTTGAATGATTAACTTTAATTTTTGAAGTGCTTGTGATTGTCTAAGCACTGTACAATCAGCAGTGAAATAAGAGAGAAAACAAAACTAAACAGCAATAAGCAGACTCAATACATGTCAAAATATGACATACCAATGGTGAAAAATTATAGAAATTTAAGCTGGTGTTATTTAAGGCCTTTGGCTAACTGAAGAATGGAATCATGAGCCAAAATGCTCAAACAGTCACATTAAAACACAGAATGTAATGGCTGCACATGAAAGGATATCATGCTCTCAATTCTCAAAAGCATAACAGAGGAAGAAAATAAATCCAAACCATTTCAGAAATCATGTTAAGTAATCAAAAGCAGCTGATCAATATTACATTTTGACTATGCAGTACAGACCTTCTGCAGAACTGATACCTCAGCCAATCATTGTTAGTGACAACCTAACATGTGGGTCAGGAATGAAAACCAGTACAGACCTTCTGTAGAACTGATACCTCAGCCAATCATTGTTAGTGACAACCTAACAACACGTGGGAAAGGAATGAAAACCAGTACAGACCTTCTGTACAACCGATACCTCAGCCAATCATTGTTAGTGACAACCTAACAAGACGTGGGTCAGGAATGAAAACCAGTACAGACCTTCTGTAGAACTGATACCTCAGCCAATCATTGTTAGTGACAACCTAACAACACGTGGGAAAGGAATGAAAACCAGTACAGACCTTCTGTAGAACTGATACCTCAGCCAATCATTGTTAGTGACAACCTAACAACACGTGGGAAAGGAATGAAAACCAGTACAGACCTTCTGCAGAACTGATACCTCAGCCAATCATTGTTAGTGACAACCTAACATGTGGGTCAGGAATGAAAACCAGTACAGACCTTCTGTAGAACTGATACCTCAGCCAATCATTGTTAGTGACAACCTAACAACACGTGGGTCAGGAATGAAAACCAGTACAGACCTTCTGTAGAACTGATACCTCAGCCAATCATTGTTAGTGACAACCTAACAACACGTGGGAAAGGAATGAAAACCAGTACAGACCTTCTGTACAACCGATACCTCAGCCAATCATTGTTAGTGACAACCTAACAAGACGTGGGTCAGGAATGAAACCAGTACAGACCTTCTGTAGAACTGATACCTCAGCCAATCATTGTTAGTGACAACCTAACAACACGTGGGTCAGGAATGAAAAGAACACAGCCGATCTTAAAAAATATGAAATGAAAAAGAACAATTCACCTTACAGAATGAAAACAGCACAGCCCACCTTAATAAACTATGAAATGAAAACAGTGCAGCCCACCTTAATAAAATTATGGATTGAAAACAGCACATCATCTTAATAAAAAAAATATGGATTTACAACAACACAGCCCACCTTAATAAATTATGAAATGAAAAAGAACAATTCACCTTAATAAAAATCATGTGGTAGTGGTGCTGCGGTAGCGCTGTCGCCTCACAGCAAGATGTTGTCCCATTCGATCCTCAGCTAGAGCGTCTTCTGTGTGGAGACATGCGTGAATGGGCATGCCTGCATTGAAGGTTGTGCGTCAGGGCTGGTAACTCGGCATGTAAAAATCCACTACCAAACATTAGTGGACCGGAGTTCCGCTGTGGCGGCCTCTAACCGGGGTAAGCCGAAAGACACAGCAACAACAACAGAAAGACAACAGCACAGCCCATCTTAAAAAAATATGAAAACAGTAGAGCTCACCTTAATAAAAATTATGGAATGAAAACAGCACAGCCTATCTTAATAAAATTAAGAAATAAAAACAACACTGTCCACCTTAATAACAGAAATGATGCTGATACATCCTGATGTGAGGAACATGTGCCAAGGGCAGATTACATAAAGTGCAATATCATCCAAAACATGTAAAGTGACAGGTTATAATCAACAGATGGTCAGACTTAGACGACAAAGACCTTATAAACCAAGCAGAGCCATGTTGTATTGCAGTCAAAGGAATGTATAGAACTAAATAAAAACACTATTGTGTAGGAGCACTAAATAAGCATGACCCAACACTGTATGGCAGAGATATTTTTTCTTTGTTCTATGTCTGACCGATGCTCAGGCATAAATATCAGTGTTTTGGCAGTCACTATCTATCTGGTCTGTATAAAAACAGGACATTGCAGTAATTGTGGTGATATCCGTAGGCAGATGTCTATACAGTTAAGTAATATGTCATATGGTAAGCAAGTTGGACAATAGATGATAGATGAATGTCATGAAACTAACAGAGATAAATGTTTCCATTCAAATGTAGCAGTTAAGGAATTCTTCCCGCACTTCAAATTGGCTCCTCCATCGCTGATAATGATAACAATCACAGGTCGTCTGGGGCAAATAATATTCTGGGGCAACAAATTTAAATAAATAAATAAATAAATAAATATACTCAGGACAATGTCACTCCATTTGTAAAGATTCCATGTTATCAAGCGGTTACTGCAAACTGACCAGGCCAACCTTATTTAAAAGGTTAGAATGAAATGTGTAGTCCTGACAGGAGGCAAGACAAATGCTATGCTATGAGGAACCTCTGCAAGCATACGATACATCCTCTTCACTGGAATTTGATTAGTTATTTGAAGGTAAGAATGGAATCTATTCACAAGTACTTGGGAATCTAAATAGTTTTTTTCTCTTTTTATACTTCTATCGTAGTTGAATTAAAATTAAAATAAACAAAATTGTTCTTCTGCATTTGATCGTTTTTTAATTCTTTATTGAAAAAGCCAGGCCTTCCACAGCCAAAAGTAATCTGGTAGCCCAAATTTAATAAGGCCTTCCCCTGGTGCCCACTGCCTCTGGTATAAGCCAATATGAACTATGGATTATTTCTTGTAAAATTTGTAGGTTTGGTGAATATATTGCAGGAATCACCTTTTCTAAATGTTGCACACAAGTTAAAGGTAATGTATCACCTATGTTCCGAAACCATAAACCAAAAGATCATTACTTCTATAGACCTCTAACAACAGACAAAAGAAAACAAGACATAGGTTTTTGATCCTAGCTTCGCAGTTTTGGGATGTTTTGTCTTTTCATATTACATGAACATTTCTTGAATGTGTTTATTATATAAAAGCCTGTAAAAATGTAATTCTACCAAATAACAACCAAAAACAAAGTGCTCCTCTAAAGAATGAAAAGCTTTAAAAGCTGTTAAATTCTTCAGTCTGCCACATTTTTTTGTTTATAAGTAAGTGAAGTATCTAACAGCTTTTAAAGCTGTTTTACCTTTTGCCCCTATTCTTTTTTAGCCGGCACCCAACTGTTAATCCCTAGTGTGAGACCAAAGCTTAATAGTTCTTTCTGACATCGGGATGGTGCTTAACAAGCTTTTTTCCTTGTTTCACAACATAATTATGGTTATTTCATACACTGCAATTATATTAATTTTAGCTGTGTTCAAAATGAAGGTCTTTAAAACATATTTAATGTATATGTATACAAGCATGTACAAGCACTGCATCTGTGAGGAAAAATAACAAGCATTTACATTAATAAGCAAGCAAGCAAAGCACAACAGTTGGATCAGTGCAATTTATTTTCCTTATAACTGGTGAGGGTTGCAATTGGACACAGGTATTTATGCTTTCTTAAATGATGCAGTCCTGCCTTTCTGTTTTACATAATGCTGTCATGCACAAAATAATTTTATCTTTTCTTCAATTAATGGGAAGAGTGTGTTACTACATTGTGTCCTAATCTGTTCCTGCAGTTATTTTCAAAAATGCTGCTGAAACTATTTATTTTTGTAAAGAATACAGATGCAAGCAATCCTTCCTCAGCTTTATCATGACATTATTCTGTCTCTAATTTTCCTAATAAGAAATAATATCTATTGTTACTACATCTACATTTCATATCTGTTTGGCTAATACTATTTATTCAATGATTAAGAATTAGTGAAAGTCTGCAACATATGAAGTAATACAAATGGTTAATAAAAAAACGTCATGTAATCAAGTCTGCAGTATATGTATACAAGACACAAAATGTGTTCTTGTCCTTCATTCAATAGGCAACATATGAAGTAAAAGCAATATACATTTTCTAATCCTTTGATATTTGTAGATATATATGTATATTCTACTTAGTATGTATTTACAATTTTTTTATTCTCTGCTCATGTGATTTAGGAATGTTTCTAATAGAAAAATATTGATTAATACATGCTTATGAGACTTATAAAAGAAGAGTCATTTACTATTGTTACAATACATCAAGTTATGTGTCAGCACATGGCCCTTTGTTTCAGTCTGCTGTGACCATTTCATGCTAATTTTGTCCTAGTGGCTTGCTGAGCTGGCAGTTCTAGAGGGGGCTATGAAGTCATAGCTAGTTTACATCTGGATTTTCATGATATTCCTCTTGGTAATTAAACAATTCTGGTAAAAACTTAAACTGAGGGGCTTTTACTCTAACCCCCCTACCTGACGTGCAAACCTTGCAGCGATCCTACTTAGCCATGCATTGCTCACACACTTTGGATTTCCTTCTAACATGCATTTTACTGGGGTATGTTTGGTCTGTACACATTTGGAGAGCCCTAAATCGGTGGATCATTGTGCTATAATAACTTGCTTTTCACATGCTCTTATTACTTTTTCAACTGGACTCATAGTTTGAGAACAATAACTTCAAAATCTGATACTGAGATCCTGTATTTTACAACATTATGGCCATCATAGTTTCACCATTATTTCCAAACTGTGTGATGAACTCTGAACTCTTTTGTCTTTCTGAGGCACCCAAAGCAGGTACAGAAATCTTACAGAAAGGTGCTGTCT
This sequence comes from Protopterus annectens, assembly GCF_019279795.1. Taxonomy (NCBI): domain Eukaryota; kingdom Metazoa; phylum Chordata; order Ceratodontiformes; family Protopteridae; genus Protopterus; species Protopterus annectens. The sequence continues at coordinate 1,368,251,350 of NC_056746.1, forward strand.
CATTGTTCCAGTTGAGAGGTTCATCTCCATTCATGTTTCCCTTAAGCACATCATTCTAGGGTTTTGTTTTACCTGTGTAATCTGGTATCCAGTCCCTTGAGAACCCAAAAATTCCGAGGACTTGCCTTAACCCCATGACAGTAACTGGAAATGATAACTGTCTAATCGATTGCTTTTTGTCCTTGCTAATGCTTTTTGCCCTGCTGATACTGTGACACCTAAGAAAGTAACAGAATTCTTAATAAGCTGACTATTTTTAGGGTTTATTTTTAATCCTGCTTGTCTTACTGCTTGGAAGATTTCTCCCTTCGCATTCAAGTGCTGCTTTTTATTCTCTGTTCCTATAAGGATGTCATCGACATATTAAATGGGTCTATATCATAACATCGAAGTATTAAAACTTTGAATGTTCTGATATTGAACACTATTCAGCGAACGCTAAGAATAGCGAAGCTGCAGAACAGCGAATTTTTCCTCGGGAAAGAATTCGGTTGGCCTTTTCTGTGGCTTCGCTATTCTTAGCGCTGTGGTGGAAAGTTACGGGTTAGGTTCAGATAAGTGTGTGATTGTTTGTACGTTAGGGTTAGGGGTGGGTTAAGTGAGTTAGGGTTAGGGCACGGGTTAGGCGTGTGTGCGATAGTGACAGACTTTAGGGTTAGTGGCGGTTTACTTGCATTAGGGTTAGGGCGCGGGTTACGTGAGTGTGCGATAGTGACAGACCTTAGGGTTAGGGTTTGGGTTAAGGTAAGTGGGTAGATAGTAGTGTATGTTTAGTTTAGTGTAGCGTTAGATGTAGGAATTTAAGTGTATGTGTGTGGTTGCTGTTTGTCTGATGTGCTTGTGTTATGTGTATGTGTTTCAGAGCAGCAAATTTATTCCATGGGAAAACATTCGCTGTTCTGAAGGTTCGATATTTTCATGTCTAGTTGTTTTGGGGCCGATGAAATAGCATTCGTTATTTTCATCTTTCGATAACGTGATATAAACACTATTAAATAATAGAGGATCTACATTTTAACGGCTTTACTACTTGCTGCACTACATGATGTACACACATTAAATAATAGAGGATCTACATTTTAACGGCTTTACTACTTGCTGCACTACATGATGTACACACATTAAATAATAGAGGATCTACATTTTAACGGCTTTACTACTTGCTGCACTACATGATGTACACACATTAAATAATAGAGGATCTACATTTTAACGGCTTTACTACTTGCTGCACTACATGATGTAAACACATTAAATAATAGAGGATCTACATTTTAATGGCTTTACTACTTGCTGCACTACATGATGTACACACATTAAATAATAGAGGATCTACATTTTAACGGCTTTACTACTTGCTGCACTACATGATGTAAACACATTAAATAATAGAGGATCTACATTTTAACGGCTTTACTACTTGCTGCACTACATGATGTAAACACATTAAATAATAGAGGATCTACATTTTAACGGCTTTACTACTTGCTGCACTACATGATGTAAACACATTAAATAATAGAGGATCTACATTTTAATGGCTTTACTACTTGCTGCACTACATGATGTACACACATTAAATAATAGAGGATCTACATTTTAACGGCTTTACTACTTGCTGCACTACATGATGTAAACACATTAAATAATAGAGGATCTACATTTTAATGGCTTTACTACTTGCTGCACTACATGATGTACACACATTAAATAATAGAGGATCTACATTTTAACGGCTTTACTACTTGCTGCACTACATGATGTAAACACATTAAATAATAGAGGATCTACATTTTAACGGCTTTACTACTTGCTGCACTACATGATGTAAACACATTAAATAATAGAGGATCTACATTTTAACGGCTTTACTACTTGCTGCACTACATGATGTAAACACATTAAATAATAGAGGATCTACATTTTAACGGCTTTACTACTTGCTGCACTACATGATGTACACACATTAAATAATAGAGGATCTACATTTTAACGGCTTTACTACTTGCTGCACTACATGATGTACACACATTAAATAATAGAGGATCTACATTTTAACGGCTTTACTACTTGCTGCACTACATGATGTAAACACATTAAATAATAGAGGATCTACATTTTAAGCTTTACTACTTGCTGCACTACATGATGTACACACATTAAATAATAGAGGATCTACATTTTAACGGCTTTACTACTTGCTGCACTACATGATGTACACACATTAAATAATAGAGGATCTACATTTTAACGGCTTTACTACTTGCTGCACTACATGATGTACACACATTAAATAATAGAGGATCTACATTTTAACGGCTTTACTACTTGCTGCACTACATGATGTAAACACATTAAATAATAGAGGATCTACATTTTAACGGCTTTACTACTTGCTGCACTACATGATGTACACACATTAAATAATAGAGGATCTACATTTTAACGGCTTTACTACTTGCTGCACTACATGATGTACACACATTAAATAATAGAGGATCTACATTTTAACGGCTTTACTACTTGCTGCACTACATGATGTACACACATTAAATAATAGAGGATCTACATTTTAACGGCTTTACTACTTGCTGCACTACATGATGTAAACACATTAAATAATAGAGGATCTACATTTTAACGGCTTTACTACTTGCTGCACTACATGATGTACACACATTAAATAATAGAGGATCTACATTTTAACGGCTTTACTACTTGCTGCACTACATGATGTAAACACATTATTATTGCTAATATTATTATTGTTATTAGCATTATCATCACCATCATCATTATTTTAAGTACAGGAATCAATGGTCCCATGCTTACTTCTGACTGGTGTGTCTTTATAAAAATATAAATTATAGCGTAAGTATAACGAACGCTTACACACTTTTTCTTTAGGAGGGTACAGTCCTATAACATTTGTAGAAAAGAGCAATAACAATCTAGGAATTAAAAAAATCATTTGTTGAATATATAAAATAGTGTATTTAGGGAAAGAAAAAGAATCATCTAAATGTCAAATAAAGGGAAATGAGTGCAAATGCAAGAAGGAATTATCTGGAGAGGTGAAGACTTATGGATCGACTCAGGCAGAAATTGAAAAATTACTAAGCAAAGGTTGTTGTGGATTAAAATTAAATCAGTAGATTAATTCTGATTTATGAAACATTTCCACACAGTAAACTCAAGTGACATTAAGCTTGGATGTGCCCAGACTGTATACAAATGCCGGTGATGTAGTCGAACTACATATTTCCACTTTACAGGTAATATTTTTAGTTATACGCATTTTACACATTTCTAGATTTAGTAGAGTATATATATATATATATATATATATATATATATATATATATATATATATATATATATATTTATTTATTTATATATGTTCATAGGTTTATAGGTAAGTACTAGGCTATCTGCCCAAGGGCATTTATAAGCCTAGCCAGAATGTGTTGGCTTTCACCACCCCCTAGATTAGTTCCCTGTGCCTCTGTCCAGCAGAGCCATTAGTTCCCTGTGCCACTGTCCAGCAGAGCCACTGCAGTGATCCCCGGGGTAAATTTTCTGTTTCCCATTCACCCGTCAAGGTTTCTCTTGAAGAGTGTTAGTGAGGGCCTCTGCCTGATGTATATTGGAATCCTGTTCCAAAGCACGGGGAGTCTCTGAGAGAGGAATCTATCCCTCCAGCATGTTCTGTTTATCGTTGTGGTAAGGTTTATATCTCTAGAGCATGTGGCTCTCCGGGATTTGGTTTTTTTTTTAGGTGGAGCATGTCCATCAATTCTGGGTTGGACATGGCCTTGTATGTCAGGTACAGATCACCTCTGAATAAGCGGTATGCAACTGAGTACAGCTGGAGTTTCTTGAGTCGGGCTGCATAGAGCATCTGTTTGAGGCCAGTAATCCTCTTGGTGAGGTACTTTTGTGGTCTTTCCAGCTGTTGCAGGTGTCTTGCAAGGTACATCCCAAATGGGGCATTGTATTTTATGATGGGTCTAATGAGTGATGAGTAGAGAGGCACAATAACCTCTTTTGTTCTAGATGCAAACCCTTTTGGGATTAGGTGGGCCACATAGAAGGATTTTCTAACCCCCTTGGCAATATTATTATCAAAGGAGATATTTCTATCTACTTGGGTCCCCAGATCCCTTATTACATTTTCTGTATTTAGGGGACTACCACCTATGTGGTAGTTTGCGGGTACTTTGTTTTTTCCAAAGGGGATGACCTTGCACTTTTTGGCATTTAGCTTGAGGCCATGATTTTGACACCAGGTATCCGTCTCAGTGAGACCCATCAGGAGGGTGTCTGTATCAGCCAGAAAATCAATTATGGCCCCTAGTTTGCAGTCATCTGTGAACTTGGTCAGCCATAGTCCTCCTATGCTTGCCTGTACTTCTGAGAAGTATATACTGAACAGGAGAGTTCCAAGGACTGAGTCCTAGGGGACGCCATTTGTAACCGGTTTAGAGTCAGATGTCGAGCCTGCTATTCTCACCATGTGGGTTCTATCCATGAGCCAGTTGGCAACCCATCTCGTGACGTAGCAGTTTATGTTCAAGCTGGTGAGCTTGTCTATAATACTAGAATGGGGAATGGTGTTGAAAGCCTTTGTGAGGTCTAGTTAGGCTGTGTGGACCTACTTTCCCTCATCTAATGCCTTGGTAACCATCTCAAAGAAGTCCACCAGATTTAGGAGGCATGATCTGCCCTTAACAAAGCCAAATTGGGTAGAGTCCAAGGCTTGGAGGTTCCCAATGTCTCTGTTAATGAGTTCCATGATGATGTGTTCCATAGCCTTGCAAACCAGGCTAGTCAGACTTATAGGGCGATAGTTCCCAGGGTCCGTTGTGGCTCCACCTTTGTGGAGCAGGATAACTGTTGCTGTGCGCCACTCTGTGGGTGCATAGCCTGTAGTGAGGCTGAGTTTGAACAGTGTGTTTAGGTGAGGGGTTAGTTCATTTTGGAGCAGTTGTAAGACACAGACTGGGACACCGTCCAGTCCCATTGAAGCTGTGTTTTTGGCTTTGGATAGGGCTGTTTTAACCTGTGTGTCAGTGATTGATGGGGCCCTAGATTCTTTTGGTATGGTTATGGGCCCTTTAGGGGGTGAGAGGAGAGTGAAGTTTGCACTAAACCTGTCTGCCAGAGTGTTGGCAATATCAGTCGGTTCAGTGTATTTTGTGCCATTCTGCACTGACTCAGGGCAGATCTGAGAGTTTCCACTTAGGTACTTGACATAGATAAAGAACACTTTGTGGTTATCTTTGGAGTCATTGGCAATTTTTCTTTTGAAACTGGCCTTGGATGATTTAATAAGGGATCGTAGTTTCTTGCTGATACTGATCAGGGATGTCTTTCCTTCTTGGGATTTTACTCTTTTCTGTACTAGTTGCCTCCTTCTGTTGTATAGCTTGTTTATGGCAGGGGTCCACCAGACTGGTTTCCTTTTCTTGGTGGAGTGAGTCTTGGTTTTACTTGGGATAGCACAATCCATGCATTCCTGCAGATGCTCATAGAGTGCCTTTGTAAAGGTTTCTGCAGCTTGGACAGCATTGTCCTTTAGCATGGGGGCTGTGAACCTTTCCACCTCGGTCTTAAGTAACGTGAAGTTTGCTTTTGAAAAGTTTTTCATGGCGGTTTCCTTGATTGAGGGTGGGGGCGGAATGTGGATATCCAGAGTGATTAGTCTATGGTCTGAACTAACCAGTGAGGGGTTGACCTCCGGTGTGGACCCTCCCAGGTTGGTGATGACCAGGTCCAATATGTTGTTCCCTCTGATGAGGGTGTTGACCAGTTGATCCAGGGTGTTCGAGTTTATAAATTCTAGGAAGCGTTGGGCAAGGGAGTTAGTACTTGAGTAGTTCTCCCAGTTTATGTTTGGGTAATTGAAATCACCCAGTATTAGGGTGTTTGGTAGGACCTTCATATTTCCCAGTGTCTCCAGAAATGTGGAATGGGGGTCCTGGGCCATGGTGGGTGATCTGTAGCAAGCTACAATTTGGATTTCAGTTTTGCCTGTTGTTAGTTGTACATGGATGATCTCTGATGCATTGTGCTACGCCACTAACCTGGAGGTGTGGGTATCCTTGATGAATATGGATACACCCCGCCTTTTGTGTTTCGGTCCTGGTTCTGAGGCCGAAAGTTATGGTATGAGTTATAGCCTAATAGTGCTGGGGTGCTCTCAGGAGCCTTAAACCAGGTTTCTGTTACTGCACAGATGTTGATGTTCTCCACACTGAGGAGTGCCTCGAGTGCGTGCATTTTGAGGTTTAGACTTTTGGCATTGAGTAGCATTACCCTCAGTTTTTGGTTACTTGTGCTATTTATGGTGGTGGGTTTGTCTTTTGAGCCTTGCCTAAAAAGGCACTATGGGGGCAGCAAGAGCCTTGGCCAGTATTTGAAAGCCTAAGGGTAACAGGTGCAAGCCATCTCTTACTTATATATATGGGAACACTTTATAAGCTCGAAATACTGAAATCTCCAATTTCAGTATCTCAAATTCATAAAGTGGAAAGATCGGAAGATGGCAACCCCAGAAGTGTGAAATTCAAAACCTCAAATGTGGGAAAATTTGAATTAGTGGTTCTGGTGTTGCACTGTGTTCATGGATTCAGGTAAGTGTTTATGTTTAAGGGTGTTGGGTAGGTGTGTAGTATGTGTGTTACTGTGTGTTGTTACTGTGATGTGTGTGTGTGAGAGGAATGCAGTTTGTGTGGTGGTGTTTTGTGTGTGTGTGTGTATGTAGTGAGACCTTGTAGGGGTGTATGGGGGGGGCTTGCTCCCTGCATATAATAAGGATAGGTGTGTGTGCTTGTTTAGTTCTGTGCGTGTGTGTTTTAATGGCGTTTGAAAGTGTTGGGAGTTGGAATTTCACGGTTTTGCGGTTTCGGGATTTAGGGCTTCATGATTGTGTGGTTTCAAGTATTTGGATTTTCTACTTTATGGGCTCAAGAATCTGTAATTCGAGATTTCAGAATTTCGAGCTTATAAAGTGAATCCATATATATATATATATATATATATATATATATATATATATATATACACATATATATGTATATCATACACACAGCAACTCGTGTTGATTGTGCTGTTTTTATTAAGTGGTGCTGGCAGTCACAAATGTTTTAACCAATATTTTATAAAAGTTTTGAGATTATCATATCAATTGCAGTGATAGTATACATAGATGTGATTCAAAGAAAAACAGCATCACAAATGAGTTTGTACATCAAATAATCCAATACCATGTTTTTTTATAAATTACACAGTACAAATTGACCAACCAAAGAGATTTTTCACATATGACGACATTTTAGTTCTAAAATACTGAAGATAATTGGACTCAGTAAAAGCAATACCTTTATATTTCAGATGTAAAATGTATATAGTCCAATGCTGGAAAAAGACAGATCAGGAACATGCAAATACCAGAATATTCATTTACTGCAAAAAATGAAAAGTAGAAAAGAGGGGATGGGGTCATTCATTCATGCCCTAATGCTATGATTAATAACCAGAGTGGTCAATGCATTCCTATTGGAAGTACACAGTCATCAGTAAACAAACTTCATTCTATAACTATACATGTTAATCTATCATCTGTTTTACATACACCTAGAGAACTATGATCCATTATTCAGACATCTTATTATAGATATGAAGAAGAATTAAAATGTGGGGTGGGGGAGAAATAGAGAACGTTCTAAAAGTCACTGGAAACAGGACATACTTAAAAACAGTTTTACTCAATACAATTAGAAACTTATAAGAAAAATGCAGATACATGGGCTGTTAGAAAGACCTAAATACCATATTTGGAGGAATCAGCTTTTCTTTTTTCTTACTCAAATAGTTTTTATTTTCAAGCAAATTTATAAGACACATGCATTATAGTCTAACCTCAATTTGAATAACTATATACAATATTCACATTCAGCCTGACATAAAGAAAATGTATTATGAAGCAAAAGAGAGCATCAGTTCTTTTGGAATGTTAGGAAGAGACCGAGTCCAATTGTAAAGTATCTAGCAATAATAAAACTTTTCTCCATGTGTTGTTGACTGATGGCTTCTAGAAAATTCCGATTTCTTTAGTCTTGATTTCCATCAAAGCTGTTTCCTTTAACAGAGTTGAAAAGTCTTTCATTGTAGGTAAAACATTGGAATTCCACTTCCTGGTTATGCATTTTCTGGCTACAGCTAGTATTGTCCAGAGTAAATATACGCTTGTTTTATTTAGGTAGATACTTTTGTTTAAATTTAATAAAATTAAAGCTTTAGATTGGACGAAAGAGTCTGTAAATAAAGCCTGCAGAAAATTATTAATAGCAGACCAATAAGTTTTAATAGCAGTACAGTCATAGAAAATATGAGACCAATCAGCTTTTATGCTCTGTAGACATCTCCAACATGTCACATTTCTGGAGGAGTTCATTAGTGCTATCTTATCAGATGTTATGTAGGATCTATGTAGGAATTTTCAATTGAATATTTTCCAGCGTTGTGAATAAGATGTCAGTTTGACAGAGATTAATATGGATTTTCTGGTGTTCAGTTTAGAGATTGTCCTTTAGTAATATATTGCCAATATGTTGGTTTTGGCATTGTTTTATAAGTTATTAATTCACCATATAAAAGAGAGATAATAGTCTTCATATTATGATTATTGCATACAAATTGAAATAGCCAGAATATGAATTTTGGCATATTCTTATAAGAATTATTGATTATTCTACATAGATCCTTAGTATATGATAAAATACTTTGTAATAAAAGCCAATCTTCAGAATCGGCATTTCTTGATGGCTGATCAACCTACAATGCTTTCTTTGAATTTAAGAACTTATGAACTTATGTACAGTTGTACAGGAAAAAAAAGCACAGGCTATGAAAAGATACTGCAGTGCTATGGGTGACATTTAAAAGTAGCCATACCTCCCTTTAAAGCACTAAATCACTTAATAGACTTATCACCTTCTAATACCTTACTTTATTGTAGTACTTAAATACTATTTCTACTTCTAATTAGCCCAACAAAATGACCATTCCATCATTACTTTTCTATTAACACCTAAACTTGGTTATCCCCTCTAATGCATCGCAATAATGTAATTCTTAAATTACTCCTACCTATCTTATACACTACTCTTCTATCTGTAAATTCTTAATACAATGATGCATATTATTGTTTGTGAATATCAATACAAATTTTGTTATGCTGTTTTCTATGCTATGCATTCACTGAAACTACATTATAAAATGTGTCATTGTAAATACTGAGTGGATTAAATTTATTAACATGGAGATTTTCAATCCAGGACTTTACTGAAAAAGGGAACTTGCGTCCGTTTTCTGGTAAACAACTGTCAATAAATAAATACATTTCATGAACATAACTAGAACAATCACATGACATCTTCCCCGCATAAAGAGCATATGACAAACAATGGCTTTTCACACAGGTACGATTTTGTTGCTAGATAAGGCATTTTAGCATGGCATAGCCATTACTACTACAGTGCCTTCAACTCCGATATTCTTGCCACCTTGATTAAGGTATCATAAAGCAGCAGTAAAGATTTTATAAAGATAGGATCATTCAACAACTATGGAATGTTCTATCAATTCTTACATTATGCTATCCCAATTCAGGTGGAAAGACCATATTCAGGCTGTATCATCCATCAGCCGTAAGATGCCTTTACAACAGCTATAGCAATGAATGCTGCCTGGAGTACATTAAGAAGTCCTAAAAAGAATTGCCCTTTTTTGTGGCACCACAGTTTTCAACATGCTTCATACATGGGGCAGCAGCCCCTGCATCTGTCTAATTATTATCCTGATCTCTAAGATCACTGAACTTTGGGTAAATAGGCAACTCTGCTAGATAGGGGTCCAGGGAAGTAAATATTTTGTGAAGAAATATCCAGGGAATTGTTATGGCTAGGCTTGTATAGGCCCTAGGGCCAATAGCCTAGTATCAACCTATGAACCTATGAAGCAGTCACTGTAAATGTCCTAAATTTGCTCCCACGGTGGCATTTGATAGGAATCCATACTCTATTACTGATCAGTTAAATACAGACTCAGATATTAACAATGTTAAAACAAATCTTGGAAAGTGAGAGGATGCCTGAGGAGTGGAGAAGAACTGTTTTGGTACCAATTTTTAAGAATAAGAGATATGTACAGAGCTGTAGTAACTACAGAGGGGTAAAACTGTTCAGTCACAGCTTTAAGTTATGGAAATGAGTAGTGGAAGCTAGGTTAAGAAGGGATGTGATGATTAGTGATCAGCAGTATGGTTTCATGCTGGAAAAGGGCACCACAGATACAATGTTTGCTCTGAGAGTGTTGATGGAGAAGTACAGAGAAGGTCAGAAGGAGTTGCATTGTGTCTTTGTGGGCTTAGAGAAAGCATATGACAGGGTGTCTAGAGAGGAGTTGTGGTATTATATGAGGAAGTCGGGAGTGGCAGAGAAGTATGTAAGAGTGGTACAGGATATGTACGAGGGTAGTGTGACAGTGGTGAGTTCTGTCATAGGAGTGATGGATGTGTTCAAGGTAGAGGTGGTATTACATCAAGGATCAGCTCTGAGCCCTTTCTTATTTGCAATGGGGATGAACAAGTTGACAGACGAGATCAGACAGGAGTCCCCGTGGACTATAATGTTTGTGGTTGACATTCTGATCTCTAGTAAGAGTAGGGAGCAGCTTGAGGAGACCCTGGAGAGATGGAGATATGCTCTAGAGAGTAGAGGAATGAAGGTCAGTAGGACTAAGACAGAATACATGTGTGTGAATGTGAGGGAGGATAGAGGAATGGTGAGGATGCAGGGAGTAGAGTTGGTGAAGGTGGATAAGTTTAAATACTTGAGAGCAACAGTTCAGAGTAATGGTGAGTGTGGAAGACAGGTGAAGAAGAGACTACAGGCAGGGTGGAGTGGGTGGTGTCAGGAGTGATTTGTGACAGATGATTACCAGTAAGAGTGAAATGGAAGGTCTACAAGAGGGTAGTGAGACCAGCTCTGTTATATGGGTTGGAGACAGTGGCATTGACAAAAAGGCAGGAGTCAGAGCTGGAAGTGGCAGAGTTAAAGATGTTAAGATTTGTACTGGGTGTGATAAGGGTGGACAGGATTAAGAATCAGTATATTAGAGGGTCAGCTCAGGTTGGATGGTTTGGAGACAAAGCCAGAGAAGCAAGATTGCATTGGTTTGAACATGTGCTGAGGAGGGATGCTGGGTATATTGGGAAAAAGATGCTAAGGATGAAGCTACCGGGTAACAGGAAAAGAGGAAGGCCTAAGATAAGGTTTATGGATGTGGTGAGAGAGGACATGCAGGTGGTTGGTGTAACAGAGCAAGATGCAGAGGACAGGAAGAAATGGAAACAGATGATCCACTGTGGCAACCCCTAACTGGAGCAGCTGAAAGAAGAAGAAAACAAATATGAAGCTATAGGATCCAATCTACATCATTGTCAGTTAACGGACAGAAATTTTAAAAAAGATGCATGTATATGGGTATGGAGAATTCTCTGACAAATTACTTTACCTACATACTTAACTAGATGAGTTTACTCATTTGGACTTGGCAAGAGTTTCAAGTCATTTTTCTAATAAAAAGAAACATTTTTTATGGATACCTGTTGGAAAACATCTGCAGTTAATGTAGTCAATGGCAACAGGTATTACATTTTTAAACAATAATAACTCATTTTCTATATGTGTTTAAAAGACAACATTCATGTTAATTACTGATACTAAGTAAGAGAATCATTCATCTAAGATTTCCTTTTGGAAAATAATTGCAGAAAAGGCATAAATGTCTGTACTTGATGTTCTTGAATTCAGAAGTTGTGTGACATCATGTTTTAGCACAAAAAGTGTTTTTTAAAATGTTGCTAGACATCTGCTTTAACTGTCCTTTAAAATGTTTTAAAAAAGATCCTGAGCATTTAGAGAGACTTGGAGAAACTCATGGATTGTTCCTTCATTGAAAGGCCGTGTATGCCTGGATCAGGTAGGTGGTTAAGCCAGATGGTACCACACTAATGATTTGAGTCAAAGAACCTTTGGCTGTAAGAAAAGACTGAAATACTTATCTTTAGAATACAGTAGTAGAAAAAGCAGACGTATCAGATAATCATGCACCTGCCCAGTAGGGATAAACTGCAATCATTTATTTCTGTGCAATTATCTTAAGTGTAATGGCTGCTTTCATCTCCTTCACCAATCTATTCTTGTTGTTCTAATGCTCTGAATAACTTTTCTGTTCAAAATACACATGGAACAAATGGGACACCCACAGTGATACCTTAGAAAGGATACGATGCCTGAACAGCAACTCAAAGCCCTGTCACTATACTCTGTATCCTACAGACTGCTAAGAGGTGACCTGTGTCTGTCAGACAAGGCATTCTCCGACCCATTACTGATGGAGGTACCGCATATCACCAAGTCAAATGGCATCATTTTTTCTAAGGTATGATCCCTGTTATACTCATTAGGTGTAATATATAATTAGTGACCATGGGATGGGTAAGGTCAATCTATAACCTAATGGGATAGGTTAATTAAAACACAAAAAGAGAAACTGGCCGGGCTTAAAATGACTCAATACCTGTGAAGCTATAAAAACTTATACTATCATGCAGCATTCGTCTGTTAATTCTTTATGCACATAAAGAACCCCCCCCCCCAAATCTCTCCCAAAGCTAATGCAATATTCATCTCCACAGAACTAAACAGTCTTTAAAGTGCTCTCAGCTCCTTAGTTTTACTTATGTCTTTTTTGGGGGGAGGGGCAGTGTCATATGTGGAAATATGCAAAAAAGAAATGTCATAGCCGGTCTTGTGGTGTCAATTGACTATAGGTTCATAGGTTCATAGGTTCGTACTAGGCTATCTGCCCTAGGGCATTTATAAGCCTAGCCAGAGTGTATGTGGCTTACACCACTCCTTAGGATGAGAATACTACGCCCTTTTAGGGTTTAGTTTACTATGCCTCTGTCTGGTAGTGACACAGAGATGACCCCTGGGGTAAACCTACGATCTCCCATCCACTCGTCGAAATTTCTCTTGAATAGAGTCAGTGAGGGGCTCTGCCTAACATGGACTGGGATTCTGTTCCAGAGTGTAGGGAGCCTCTGGGTTATGAATCTGTCCCTCCAGCACGTTCTATTTATTTCTGTGTTGAGGTTTAGGTCACTTGATCTCGTGGCTCTGATTGATTTGGATTTTCTGAGGTGGAGCATGTCCATTAATTCAGGATTGACATGGCCTTGTACGTCAGGCACAGATCACCTCTGAGTATGCGACTGAATAGAGCTGGAGTTTTTTCAGTCGGGCAGCATATGACATATGTTTAAGACCCTTTATCCTCTTGGTGAGGAACTTTTGGGGTCTTTCCAACTGCTGCAGGTGTCGGGTGAGATACATCCCAAATGGGGCATTGTACTCAATCATTGGCCTGATAAGAGAAGAGTACAGGGGCACAATGACCTCTCTTGATCTAGATGTGAAACCCTTCATGATAAGGTGGGCAATATAGAAGGTCTTCCTAACCACTTTGGCAATGTGAGTGTCAAATGAGAGGTTACTGTCAACCTGGGTCCCTAGGTCCCTGATTACCTCTTCCGTACTTAATGGATTACCACCTATGTGGTAATTTGTCGATACCTTGTTTTTCCCAAAGGGTATGACTATACATTTTTTGGCGTTCAGCTTAAGGCCATGGCTCTGGCACCAATTATCCGTTTCTATGAGGCCTCTCTGAAGGATGTTTGTGTCCGCTGGAGTATCAATTATGGCGCCCAGTTTGCAGTCATCTGCGAACTTTGTCAGCCACAATCCTCCTATGTTTGCCTGTACCTCGGAAAAATAAATGCCGAACAAGAGGGGTCCCAGGACTGAGCCCTGTGGGACACCGCTTGTGACTGGCTTAGAGTCTGACATAGCTCCAGCAACTCTGACCCTGTGAGTTCTGTCCTTGAGCCAGTTTGCAACCCATCTTGTGACATATGGGTTTATATTTAAGCTGGTGAGTTTGTCTATGATGCCCGAGTGGGGTATTGTGTCAAAGGCTTTTGCAAGGTCAAAGTAGGCTGTGTGAACTGCCTTGCCCTCATCAATGGCCTTAGTGACTGTTTCAAAAAAGTCGACCAAGTTCAAAAGGCAGGATCTGCCCTTGACAAAGCCAAATTGGGTAGGATCCAATGTCTGTAGGTCTCCAATGTCTTTGTTTATGAGTTCCATAATGATCCTCTCCATAGCTTTGCAGACCAGGTTCGTCAAGCTTATGGGGCGGTAATTTCCAGGGTCTGTAGAAGCACCGCCTTTGTGAAGTGGGACCACTGTTGCCATACGCCACTCTTTGGGTACGTATCCTGTAGTAAGGCTAAGATTAAACAGCAGCCTTATGTGTGGGTTTAGTTCCTCTTGGAGTTCATGTAGCACACAGCCCGGGACACCATCCGGTCCCATTGATGCTGTGTTTTTAGCTTTAGAGAGGGCGGCTCTCACCTGGGCATCTGAGATGTTAGGGAAGCTACACTCTGCTGGGATAGTTATTTCTCCTTTTGGGTGCTAGGGGGAGGAGAAATTTGCACTGAACCTGTCTGCCAGAATGTTGGCAATGTCAGTGGGTTCAGTGTATTTTGTGTCATTTTGGACTAACTCTGAGCATATCTGGGAGTTTCCACCCAGGTTTATAACATAGCTAAAGAAGGCTTTGTGATTGTCTTTTGTGTCTTTTGCGATTTTTCTCTCAAAGTTGGCCTTGGATGATTTTATGAGTGATCGTAGTTTTTTGCTAGTACTGATCAGAGATGCCTTCCCTTTTAGGGATTTTGCTCTGTCATGTAGTAGCTTCCTCCTCCTGTTATAAAGTTTGTTTATGGCTGGGGTCCACCAAACCGGGTGCCTGCCTTTGGGGGAATGGGTCTTGGTTTTATTTGGGATTGCATGATCCATGCATTCTTGAAGATGCCCATAGAAGGCATTTGCAAAAGATTCAGCAGTGTGGGTTGTGGTTTCCACTGGCCCAGGGGCCTTGAACAATACCACTTCAGTCTTAAGAAGTGTGAAGTTTGCTTTTGAGAAGTTCTTCACTGTGGTCTTTTGTGCAGGGGGTGGGAGCGGGATGTGGATTTCCAGTGAGATTAATTTGTGGTCTGATCTTACCAAAGAGGGATGTACTTCCGGTGTGGAGCATTTTGTCCCCATGTTTGTGATGATCAGGTCTAGTATATTGTCTCCTCTTGTGGGAATGGTGACTAGTTGTTCCATTGCGTTTGAGTTTATGAATTCTAGGAACCTTTGGGCTAGGGTGTTGGGGCTTGAGTAATGTTCCCAGTCTATGTTTGGGTAGTTGAAGTCTCCCAAAATGATGGTATTTGGAGAGACATTCATACTCTCCAGTGTCTTCAGGAAGGCTGTGTGGGGTTCCTGAGTTTGAGAGGGTGGTCTGTAGCATGCTACAAACTGTAAGGCAGTTTTGCCTATGGTTAGTTGCACCTGGATAGTCTCCGATGCTTAGATGCGTTGCCACTAACCTGGAGGTGTGGGTATCTTTGATGAAAATGGATACTCCCTCCTTTTGTGGTTCGGTCCAAGTTTTGGGGCGGAAGGCATGATATGAGGTAAAACCTGATAGTGCTGGGGTGCTCTCAGGAGCCTTGAACCAGGTTTCAGTCACTGCACAGACATCGATGTTCTCCATACTGAGGAGGGCTTCGAGGGCGTGCATTTTGAGGTTTAGACTTCTGGCATTGAGCAGCATTACCCTTAGTTTTTTTCCACTTGTGTTTTCTAGGGTGGTAGGGTTGTCATTTGAGCCTTGCCTAAAAAAGGCACTATGGGGGTGGCAAGAGCCTTGGCCAATATCCGGAAGCCCAGGGGTGACAGGTGCAAGCCATCCCTTGCAAAGCAGCGTGGCTTGTCAAGCATGTCATCCCAAGCAGACAGACACTGGATCCCCTTAGAATGACACCAGTAATTAAGCCAATTGTTAAAGCTGATCATTTTGTCTTTGTACTGTGGCATCATTCTTGGTGAGGGTAAGATGCTGCTCAGGGTCAGGGTCATACCGGCCTGGGCTACATAATCAGAGAGCTCCTCTATGTCTCTTTTCATGTAGTCCAGGGAGGTACGTCTCAGGTCGTTCACACCGGCATGTACAGTGACTGAGTCATATTTGTACTTGCTGTGGAGTGACCTGAGTGCTTGTGTTATGTGGCGGATTCTAGCTCCCGACAGGCAGCTTACTGTGACCCTCTCCTTGTTCAGTCTGGTGAGCGGGACGTCAGTGTGCCTGACTATGGAGTCACCTATTACAAGTGTGTCTGGCATGTTGTTTGGCCTTAAGGGCTGTGACTGTTTAGCACACTGACTTTGTGAACTATGTGTTGCATGTGCTATGTCTTGAGGTGGTGGTTGCTTGGGTGTCTGCTTTGGAGGCCTCTGTTGTTTTGGTAGATTTTTAATCAGCCTCCGAGTATGTTTTTGTGTGTTTATGTGTTTGGTTTGCAGTTGTGATAGTTCTATGTGAGACAGGGTTTGTGGTGTGCGTGGTTACCTTCTCCTCCTGACTGGTCTTGCCAGTACTGAATTGAGAGAGCTCAGCCTCCAGTTTGGCTATATAGTTGCATCTCTCGCATATATTTGTATTTGTTGGGAGGAGGAGAGGGTTGTCTGTGTACATGAGGCAATTGTAACATTGCCTCAAGATTCCCAGATTCACCAGTTGAACAGGAGAGGACGCCAGCAACTGATCCTTCGACATGCTAGAAATAGTGAAAAAGATTGCTGTGTAACTGAGTCAGAAAGGACCTATAGGGAAATGGATACTCAACAGAATTTAGGTGAATGAAGTACTTTCGTTTGTTTAAGAGTGCTTTACCTGTATACAAAATGCTTTAGGAGCAAGTGCTGAGCTTTTCAGATAGAGTATAGGCTGTTTAGATTGCAAGTAGAATAGTTCTAAGGGAAAAATTGAAGAGCAGACTTGGCGGAGCCAGAAAAAGTTTAACCTTGTTTAACCAAGTTTAACCTTGTTTAACCAGCGCTGCGCTAGCGCAAAGCCGTGCAAATGCGGATTTTAAGCAGTGAACTACAAAAGAGCTAGGAATGGTCCCAAACAACCAATTACTAACAGCTTCTTGTGCTGAGGTCACTTCCCCCAAGGACAGGTAGGCTGCTCAAGTCTCCCCACTCCCACTGGTGAGCAAAGAAACTTCCTTCTATCCAAGTAAGGTAATGGACAACACAGGAACTACACCACAGCCCAGAATACAGCAATGCCTGTAAACTGGTCTAAACTAGTCGAGAAAGGCGGGAAAACAAGGATTATTTTTTTGTTTTTTTGTTTTTTGCAGAAATACACAGAAAATGCAGAGACAGTGATAAATTAGCTACACAGGCTAGCACACTTTAGTGGACAGCCTCCACAGTTCAATTAAACAAACAAACAAGCAAACTTTCGACTAAATTCGACTAAATGTAACTTTAAGTGCAGATTTTAAAATAAATGCAGTAATCAGTAAAAAACAGTTCAGGCTAGTTCAAAGTAAGCAGCAGAAGCTATTTTCAGTGAAAAAAAAAGCAAAGATACATAAATCCAGAAGGTAGTCACTTTTTCGAGTTCCTTGCTGCTAGGACCACTCTGTAAACCCACGTGGAGCTTGTCTGAGCAGTATAGCCAGAAAAAATGCCCAGAGGTGGATTTTAAGCAGTGAACTACAAAAGAGCTAGGAATGGTCCCAAACAACCAATTACTAACAGCTTCTTGTGTTGAGGTCACTTCCCCCAAGGACAGGTAGGCTGCTCAAGGCTCCCCACTCCCACTGGTGAGCAAAGAAACTTCCTTCTATCCAAGTAAGGTAATGGTCAACACAGGAACTACACCACAGCCCAGAATACAGCAATGCCTGTATACTGGTCTAAACTAGTCGAGAAAGGCGGGAAAACAAGGATTATTTTTTTGTTTTTTTGTTTTTTTTGCAGAAATACACAGAAAATGCAGAGACAGTGATAAATTAGCTACACAGGCTAGCACACTTTAGTGGGCAGCCTCCA